>NW_018397254.1:7840922-7845275 GCF_002168275.2 Theobroma umbraticum | reverse complement strand
TTGATAAATTGAACGATCTAGCCATATTCCACGCCAACTCCAACAACTTCACCGGTACAGTACCGTTTGGAGTATCCAAAATTAAATATTTGTATGAGCTTGACCTTAGCAACAACAAAATTAGTAGTGATTTCCCGATGGAAGTTCTTGGGGCCTCGAATTTAACCTTCCTGGACTTAAGGTTCAACTCGCTTAAGGGGGAAGTTCCACAAGAAGTGTTCAAATTAGATCTCGATGTGCTCTTCATCAACAACAA
Organism: Theobroma umbraticum; assembly: GCF_002168275.2. Classification (NCBI taxonomy): domain Eukaryota; kingdom Viridiplantae; phylum Streptophyta; class Magnoliopsida; order Malvales; family Malvaceae; genus Theobroma; species Theobroma umbraticum. Next base: position 7,845,019 of record NW_018397254.1, on the reverse strand, counting down.
CAACTTGGAACAGAAGCTTCCTGATAATCTTGGCGACACGCCAGTCCTATACCTCACTTTTGCCAACAACAAGTTTGCTGGTCCTATTCCGCCAAGCATTGGCAGAGCTCGTAACCTGCTCGAAGTGCTTTTCCTCAACAACCAACTGACAGGGTGCTTGCCTTATGAGATTGGGTATCTGAGTAAAGCCACTGTGTTTGATGTAGGCTCCAACAAGTTAACAGGCCCTATACCAAACTCGTTTGGGTGCCTAAGAAAGATTGAGCTGCTCAATTTGGCCAACAACGAGTTCTACGGAGCAGTACCGGAAATAGTCTGCCAGCTCCCGAAGATCGAAAACTTGTCTTTGGCAAACAACTATTTCACCCAGGTTGGTCCTGCTTGTAGGAAATTGATATGGAAAAAGAAACTTGATGTAAGGAACAACTGCATTTTGGACCTGCCGAATCAAAAATCAGAAGATGAGTGTGCTAAGTTTTTCTCAAAACCGCCGCTGGGTTGCGAGAGGAAGGAATCTTTTAAGTGGGTTCCTTGCATGAAAGGTGGTTATCATTATTCCAATTCAACAGAGAAGTCTCACCAAGAATCAACTGCTTCCCTCCCATCCGCTAAAACTTATAGCACTCTTATTCCTCATCGGTTGTGATTTCCTTGCTGTTGATGGACCTCATCAAGAAAAATCATATTGGGGTCTTTGGCTATTTCTTTCTGTTGATACTTATCTCATATTTTATGTAGAACTTCAGTGTTTTGTTGAATTTATTAGTGAATAAATGAACTTCCTTTTTCCTTCTAGTTAAGGAGCCCTGTTTCTGTTTCCTAGCTAGCAAGAAGTCCTTTCACTACAATATTCGTGAAGTGGTTCAAACAGAACTGGGATTGCCTTGCCCTTTCTTTAATGTCAGTTACATAAATGGAGTTTTTACAAGTTTAGATGTTCTAAGGTTAAGCTAACATTTTCTATGTATATTTCTTGCATGCAAGAAAAGAAGTTGCTGTCGGTACAATCGGATTCATAATTGCAGAAGAAGCTGCTTGAAAGCTCCACTTGTACTCTGACAAAAATCCAAGCAAAGCAAAACAAACCTTTTCTCCAACGGTGGGGATAATCGATTTTAAAATATAGCAAGTGTCCAACGTGTTTCTTTGCATCTTTTTCTTTCCAGCTTTCATTTTTGCATCAATTATTGGGTTACACAAAATCAAAGTAAATCCTCTTTTATTTCAATTTCTTCTCCCCTCATTAATTCCATCTCTGCACTGAAAAACAACAAGTGCTGCCAAAATCAAGCCACGAGAATTTTGAGGAAATTTTCTTCTTTTCTTTAGTAATAAATGCAGTAGTAAAATAGTCTCCGAAACTGAGTCTGGAGTCTGGTGTTTGCAGAAAAGAGTCAATACAGGGGGACCCAATTGCTTACTGCCGACAGTTGTAAAAATGCAAGGACAATGGAGCTGCTTGTGCAGTAAGCCTGTGATGCTGAAAACATGAAAGCATGAGCTGGAGAAGGCCCACAAGGGGACAGCCAGCGTTCTCGAATGCAAGTTACCTTGCTGCATGGGTCAGTCGGCTGTCAGGATCAGAGATATAAAACACAAAACGATTTTGTCTTCTTTTCAGTGACTTTGAGTCCAGAGTTGCAACTTCTTCTTGGGCCCTTTTTGTTCAACACTACACCATTCTCTTCTTCAATGTTGTGAAGGCCCAAATTGCTTCTTCAAGCTTTTTAAAAATTTATGTTTGATTTGATTTTTACTTTTAAAATATAGATAAGTTGAAAAAAAAGTCAGACCAAACAAGCACTTAGTCTTTCGTATTGAAATTAGAAAATGTTTTAATTTTTTATTAGATCTTCATCATCCAAAGTTTAATTTTATTCTTATTTTCTACAAACTAGTACAATCTTACCTTTTGTGGATTACTAAAAATTTGTTTAGTTGATATTTTTGTTATTTATTTTTTTACTCATTTATTATTTTTTATACATTTTTTTACCAAAAAAAAGTGAATCGTAAATGGTAAAAATATTAATAAAAAGAGGTTAAATATATCAAGAGAAAATTGCTTTCATTTATATTCACATATTGCGAAACATATTGAATTCTTACAATTATATATATATATATATAGATATATAAAATTTGTGATAATTAAAGGCCCAAATTGATTCATATGTTTTCAGGAATCCAAAACGAAGCAAGATAATTTGGTTCTCAAAAAGCAGGAATATAAATGATTAAATTTTAGAAATCTGAATATAAAGATTGAGGAGGAGGGTTGTAAAAGAGGGAGGGGACCGGGATATAAAAGGGTGCAATGGGTCCATTTTAATGGCAACATGGCTGTTTTCACTAGTGCAAATACATGGCACAGGTTGAGCCTTCGAAAGCACAAGATGTTCGTAGCTATTGACAAGTGAGCAATCCATTTATGTATGTAGTTGAAGCCGTTTTGTACTCAGCTTGGGCTCGATATGTCTCCTTCAAAATTTGCCAATGGTGCAACTGTTCATATATTTTTTTTCCATTGAAAGAGAAAAAAATGTTGTGTCGCATGTGAACCTAATAAATTTTATGGTTTGATAATGCCGTGGTATTGAAATCATAGATGAATTTTGGTTTATTAGGGCGGCTAGCATTTAAATCCCTTTACCAATAGCAATCATGATAAACAAAACTAGCTTCATTTTCGAATCATAAATCTAGTTTATGACATATATGTACCTACACTCTGGAGTCTAGACATTAGGCAGATGCAATCCTAGAATTATGATAGTTATTCCATTGCAATTTGAATCTTGGACTGCGGAGGCGACGACTTAGAAATTAATTCCAGGAGAGAGCAGGGGGGGTGATGACAAAGGTCTCTAGCATGCCGTTCAAAGTTTGTGAATTAGGCTTTGTTCCCACTACTTATTGGCGCACTATAATTTGGACTTTAATGGTGGATCGCCACTTTCGCAAATATGAACGCACCTCGTCACTTCACCTGAGTGCAATACCAATGGATGGGAATTGGGCGAGGAGTATTTTTTTTTTTTTTTTACCTCCTTATCATCTGTTGACAACAAGCAGCAGTGACAATTTGATCATGTTGCCTCACCTTTAACTCCTTGTGATCAAGTGTAAACTCCAAATATTTGCATAAGCTTTCAATACAGGAATTAGTAGCATGACTATTCTAATGGGCAGAGTTTTCTTTCTTTCTTTTTCTTTTTTTTATTTTATTTTAAGCAGGATGTTTACAATGTCTGCTATGTTATGACTCATGAGGGAAATTAATTGATTTTAATTTTATCAAGAAATAACCCAAAGTAAGGCTCGGGTAATAGAGATCCTGGTCCATTGGAGGCCGGGATCGCTGCAAATTAATCAAACATGGATGAATACCAAGAAAGTAGGTGTCGCAGGTATGTTATCAGAAGTGTCAAGTCTGGAAACCAAAATTTTTGGATTTTGGCTGTTTCTTAGGAAATTGCTAGTTGCTAATATGTGGGTTAACTTCAAAACTGAATTTGATTCAATTTCAACCAATACGGTGAACAGGGCACTTCAGAGCACAGCCCTGACAATCCCAGGAAACCATTGAAGCTATAACAAGCTATAAGCAACGACTTAATGATCAACGACTGGAGCTGGAAATTGAACTACATCCTTTAGCAAATGAAATACGTGGCCGAGATCGGCGGGATATGGCCAAGAAGAGATCTCTCCCTTTAGCCTAGTGGTATTCGAGTATTTGGGTCCAACTCAGGGCTCAGGAGGATGCTAATAAACATGAATCTATATATTGGTCTCATTTATCATATAGTTTAACTAAAAAAATGATACTAGTATCAAAATTATGACACATATATAGTAGTAATAATTTTCCCTGATAATCCATACTTGTATTTATCCAAAGACGATCGGTATAAAATATGCCAACAAGTCCTCCGAAGTCCAAAGTCCAAAGTTGACCTAAATAAATTAAAATTAAAGCCTTAAGACTTAAGATCAGGTAGCCTTATTATCGCCGGCTGGCTTGTCGCTATCATGGAGCAAACCTTATGGATTTCCAGTACTTCATTTTATTGTGTTTAATTTGTTTGAGAGAA
>NW_018397254.1:7838138-7840822 GCF_002168275.2 Theobroma umbraticum | reverse complement strand
AAAAAAAAAAACAACGAAAGAAAGAAATGTTGTCAACTTTGGATTTCTATGCTGTTCTCCACTAATGTGAAGGACATGGTGGCTGGTCATCGGGCTGAGGCAATCATATATATCCAAGAATCATTTGGCATCGCCCCATTTGTTCGAATTAAAAGACAAGAATGCCACAAAATCAGAAAGTTATAATTTGACAAGTAGTAGGATTGAAGAAAAACATGGTTGGCAAGAAGCCTGTAGAAGGAAAAATGACAAGAAATGAATCTACTAATGGGCTTGGAGTGCAAGTCGCCTCGCTAGGCTTAAGATGGAGTATTTGCCGAAGTCCAAATAAGAAGCCAACACCTAACAATTTGCAGGACACAAAAACCGAAAGGGCCTTGCACTTTGATGGACTCTATGAGAGCAGAAGCTCCAATCCAAATGGTTCTCTTCGATGTTGCAAATTTGGAATTTATAACTTGAAACAGAGGTGAAAAATTACAGTCGGAGAAGTAGAAAATAGAATAGGGTGGGTGACCCATGTAACCAAATTCTAGATTCTTTCACATCTTTAAAGGAAAATAATCCACTTACAAATTTTCATTCTCATATCCGGATATTAGATTTAGTGAATAACATCTCAATTGTTTTTCGATTTCCAAACAGATCTTTTGTTTTTATTGATACCCCAATGTCTTTGCGAGTTGCTTTCATTTCAGTAGTATTTCACTATGAAACAGGCTTTGGATTTGCAGCTGTTCATAAATTCTAAGACGACCATGAACTAGACATGATTTCCAAACTATCCATCAATGATCTCCATAATTCCAAATCCACCAAACTCCCTGGCCCCAGTTTGATAGCAGAGATCAGTATTGATTGCCTGCTTTTGCTAATTTCCCACCAGACTTGCAGTGTAACCGGGCCTATGTACCATCACAACCTTCAATAAAAATCACGACCTGACAAGTTCCGAGAGGACATAGTAACCCCATCAATAAATTCCAAGAAACCAAGCCACATAAAAATATATGTACCACCCTGCATCGAACAACCTGTTTAATTTTAAGTCCAATAAATGTCCAGCGGAGAGCTGCCCCAATGTTTCATACTGTGCGTCTGCCAATCTTATGAGATGCGTGACATATATATAAATGTAGAAGCTCACCTACTAATAAACCAACCACGTACATATGATTTTTTAAAGAATCAATTAGGTGTTCTCCTACTATTATTCTTAATCCATCATTTTCACTAATTAAAGTAATGGATTTTTTTCATAAACTAACGGAATTAAACTCTAATTTTAATTTGGTGAACAACATTTTAATATATAAGCTATATAGTGTTTGTCCTTGATTAAGTTGTGGATTCAAATCACTTCTATTTTTTTTTTCATGTTCAACTTGTTTGGATTCTAACCATATAATCATAGGTTGTTAAATAAATTAGACCTCAATTAGAAATTTTGTACAAATGAAATTTTTGAGCACAAAGCATTTACGTTCAATCCAAATTAAATTTAAAATAACATAATATTTTAAAAAGTTTTTGAACTACTTACAAAAATTTAAATAAATTTTTTTACTTCATCTAATTAAATTCTTATATTTTGTTTTCCTACCAAACATGTTTTTATAACTTACTATTAATTAATTAATATTAATTAAATCATAATTTCTCATTTTATGAGACATAGTGTTCACATCATAATAAATCATGTTTAAACATATTTATAAAACATGATAATATAATCAGATAACATTTTCGCCTTTTACATGAATATCTCCTAAGTATAAAAATAAATATTGTTTTCAATAATAATAGTTAAACCATTAGTTATAAATATTTATTTAATTTAAAATAAAAATATAATAATTAAATTAAATATAATAAAAAATAAAAATTTATTTAAATAATTTATAAACTTTTTAAAATATTATGTAATTTAAAATTTAAATAATTGACATTATTCTAAGTTTCAAGTGATGAACTTGAATATATTTGTAGCAAAATATAATTCAAATGATAAAGATTTAAAGGTGTTCACTTTTGGATTAAAGTCAGAGCTTGATTGATCAACAAGTAAATAGGCTTAATTAAAACCACGAATTTTCTGGTAAAAAAAGAAGACACTCTTTTTACATGAGTGACAACTGACGTGACAACGTTTTTGTTGCCTCACCGACACCTCTCCTGCAGTAACGTACGCTTTGGGTCACGTGGACCACGTAACACCTCCAGGGTTAAAAAGCCGTACCTTAGATATTATACTTTTAACAGACTCTAAATTTATCAAATCCCGCAAGAACACCGCGAAGCTTCTTATCGGCACGCGCCTCTACGCCAATTATATTAAGCGTTGACAATCATTGAGCTTCGAAGCGCGTACCTCTTGGACTCCATGGTTCACAGAGTCGAATCTTATAATAAGCCGACCGGGTTGTGCTATGGTTACATTCTGTCTCTCACCCTCGCTCCAACCCTTGCTTTATCACTTACTGCCAAACCTCCACCGACGCCTGCTGACTCCTCCAGGAGTTTCCTATTTATTCTTTTTTTTAGTTTTTCACTTGTTTTTTATGCTCTTCTATCGTTTGGTTGCCAAGACAATCTCAGGGAAACTGATGAAATTTTCCTTTCACATGGGATTTCTAATTTTAAAAAATATATTCAGTTTGGGTATTGTCCAGTGTTTGGTCAAA
>NW_018397254.1:7828027-7838038 GCF_002168275.2 Theobroma umbraticum | reverse complement strand
GGCTTAAACGTTTTGTTATTGTTGGTTTTCCCTTGGATTAAGTCATTAATCAGGTGATCAACGGAGGCATGAGGAAGGAGTACAAGAGCGTGACAAACAGACAAGGTAATTGATGGAGGATGTTGGAACGGCTAGGAATGACTAATTAAGCATCGATTTACATAGATACTCCTGGCTCTTCCCTTGAGCTAGCTAAGCAAGATTTTTGGTAATAAAAAAGCTTTGCCCTTTGTTTCACTTTTGAAATTGATGCACTTGTTCTTGTCGTAATGTATTTTTTCTTTCTCCTACATCATTATTTTTGCATTATTGTCAAATAATGAGATCGGGGATTTATCTAATTCGAGCTTATTGAGGCAATAACTTTCAATGAGCCAGAGACAGATATACTTCTACTTTTCCTTTCCCGATTCCCTTTTTTTGTCTCTCTCTCTTTTAGAAGTATGATTTGCATATTTGGGGTCTCAATTAAGCTAGAATGGACATTTTTTTTTATTTCCACTTTTGAGTGCGACTGACTTCTATGCATACGAAAGAACGATAACATTTAGTAAAATTTCAGAAGAAATGATATTTAGAATGTTAAGACTAATACTAATACAGAAAGTCATTTCCCTTGGTTGACCTCACGATTTATTCAATAAATTTTAGTATCAATTTATTAATTTTGATTTTATTCAGTTTTCTTTAATTGGCAATTTTCTTTAAATTTACCCAAGAAGATTCACCTAAATCTTATTCTTAATTCGTAATAGTAATATAAAATCACCCTCCTACATATAATTAGATATTAGTATGATAGTAAATATATGTATATGCAGTATATAAATATACAGGTGGAACCATTGAAATTACAACCATTAAACTTTTATCAACTGAACGATGTCCAATTGATAAGTAAAAATATTGGAAGGAAGATATAGATAGTACGGAAATAGATGTTTACCTAATTCTTATCCAGATTATCATTGTCTGTTGGAAATCAATCCCCTACAATGTCCCCAAATTTGTTAGAGACATACAAGGAGACAACGCCCAATGATAAATTTACTAGTTAAGATACTATCTAGGTGGTTCAGGCAGTCAATTTCTTTCTTAATTAGATGTAGATTTCGTATCATTTATGAATAGTTTGATAATTAAAATCGGAATAAAATAATGTTAATTACTCATTCTGTTTAACTTTCCAATCCTAAAATTAAAATAAGATAATGATTTAACATACCTTTAATGTATAATTTCATAAACTATTAATGTTACACAACTCGTTTTACTAATAAAATTAATACATTTTAAGCTTTAACAACGGCTGTTTCTCATTTTGCTGCAATAAATTCTTAACATCTAAAGGAAAAACATCAATTATGAAACCCAAGTTAGGCTGTGCCTTGACTACAAAACACTTGTCAGCACAGCAGTTAGGCATCATTTTCTGTCTTAATTTTCCAATACGAGAACTTAGGGCTTGTGGTACAAGAAAATACAAAAGGTTTCAAATTTCCAATCAAGAAGGGAGGTAGGTGGAAGTCGTTAAAGAAATGATGACTCATCCATTCACCGCGCATTCCCCGGGATTTTCAGTTATGGTTTGTTGTTACTATTCTCGTCAGCCATGGTAACGGAATTTGACCCCGAAATGAAGAATTTCCATAAGCATATGGTCGATAAAACGTGACATTAATTTCTATTTTCCTTGGATCTTAATTTCAACATTTGCAAATAATAAGAGAAAAGCCGATTTATTTGAACGAATTTTGATGTGAATTTATTTATGAAACGTGAAGCATACTCTACTTGATGTAATGTTTTAAAGAAAACCAGACCGCCAACAAAAGTCAAAAGATGAATTTAAAATCTTCTTTTAACTCCAGTGACATAAGATAAATAAATCATAGAAAAGGAGGCTAAAAGATGAAACATTTCCCTTTTTATTCTTGTTTTAAAAATTTTATTAATTATTTTAAAAAATTTAAATAATTTTTTATTTTAATTATATTTAATTTATTTTTAATATTTTTATTTTAAATCGAATAAATTTTTATAATTAATTGTTGATTAATGTCATTAATCAAAATAATTTTTATCATTTTTTTCACTCACGTGACACTAATGTGATGTTTATATAAAAAATAAAATTATCAGGTGATCAAATTAATATATTACATTATCATCTATTATTACATACCCACATATCATTTCAACATAACCTACCATAAAACTGACGAATGTTATTTTAACTAAAGATTTTTAATCAATCATTAATCATAATATAATGATTTATTTAACTTAAAATTAAATATAAAAATTTAATTGAAATAATAAAAAATTATTTAAAAATTTCAAAAAAAATTAAAAAATTTTAAAATATTATCCTCTTAGTAATTAAACTTACCTCATCGTGCCATGGGTAAAAAGATGGAGGGGGAGGAGGAAATTAGAATTTCATTATTGTCACTTTACAGCTTGTTATGCACTAGGGAATAAGGATTGAAAGGTAATGTCAGTTTCCATCATCCAAAAGCATTGGATAATCCCCTTAATTAATTCTAGTTATATATTTTAAATCCTTGATAATTAGAATGTTATGGCCTAATCTTTTAATAGATAAATAAGATCTTAAACTCGAATTATTGGCAGGGTAGCTTGCTACTGCAAGGATAATTACTAGAAAAAAAATTTGCATTTTCAGTACTATTATCTGATTTATAGAAATCCTTTTACACCCACTTTATTCCTTTTTTTTTTGAAAAATAGTGGTGTTTCTTTTTTGATTAATAAAAATAAAATTATAAGTAATTTCGAGTATGTTTTGGACCTTACCTTTCGCAAGACCCCATGTGACTCAGGATTTGACAAAGATACGCTGGCTTGATAACTTCATAATCAAAATTATAAAGAGATGCCATGAAGTTGTTACAAGTCAATTAAGCATTAGCAAAGCCCGGTATTAATGATCACAAAACATAGTGTTTGACAAAAGGTTGTCTTTGATTAAGGCAAAAGTTGGTGTTAATGGTTGGCAAATGCTAACTTTTATAAAAGTTGGCAGGCATCTCACCCTACACCATTCAAATTTTCAGTTTAACTTTGTCATATGTTCTTTTGCCCCCATGCTTAAAGCAGACCTCTCTAGTTGTTAAAGTGGGTTTGGTTTGGTCACTTGGGAGCTGGAAAAAAGCTCACCTTCCTAGCCACTCCCTTCCTAGGTCATCTCCTCATATAGGTTTTAGGATCACAAAATTTATCACAAAAGTTTATAACTAAATTTATCACAAAATTAGATCATAATCTATATTTTAATTATTAAGATTATCAACAAACATAATTCAATACTTTTTTATTTCGAAATAAACACATCAAACATTCTTAATTAATATTTTTTAAATACCGAGTCAAATACAAATTTTCTCTTGATTTATTCATTGCTAAAGGAATGGACCTCGCAGGAAAATCCTTCCCCCAATTTTTCAACCACTGCGTTTGAAAAAAAAAAAAGAAAACTTTTCAATAACTGTATCAAAATTTCAATTTGATTCAGATTAGGACAGAAAACATAATATAATATAATTTTTTTTTCAAAACAATGCGTTTCCCATTATCACTTATCAATGAAAATGAAAAATCAGACATGGACGACTTTTCGGTAAGCATGAGAGAAACATGTGGAAAAGTACACCTACGCCTATTCAGTGAAAAAACACTGTAGTTTTGCTCAATGAAATTAGTATTTAATTGAATTGACAGTTTATTTTGTATTTTTGCTGAATCTTATTCATATTGTAATTTGATGACAAACATGGTATGATCCAAGTCCATGCTGTGAATCAGTTCGGTTAGACCAACAGATATCTCCCGGGCTATGTAAATGGGCCTAATAATAGACACTTAGACCCAGCAGCCCACTCTCCTTGGGCCATTGCATTCTTTAATTCCAAAGTACTAAACTGTGATTAACCTAAATACTACTTATAAAATTTTATCATTAATCACTTTTTATTTATTTATTTTGATTAATCAATCATCAATACATTAAATTATTTTTTATTAGACTCCTATTGAGACACAATATTATGGTTTTGCACATTTTCTTTATCTATCTATATTTCTTATAAAATTATTAATCTTTTTTATTTAATAAAAAAATAGATCTCCCTCATTAAATTAAACTTTTAAGGCCGATGAAAAGAAATTAGATTATAAAATACAAAATCTTAAGACAAACACGTGCCCCCTTTAGCCATATCATCCAAGTTTTTCTTGGTTGGCTTTGTCAAATATAATAAATATTTCTATACCTTTTAATAAGAGTGTCTTATGCATACTCTTAGAGCAATATATTTTTATAAGTTATCAGTAGAATTTATATGTTTAGTGATTTTTAAAGTACATAAACAGAAAAATCAGAATAAAGAAAAAATAAAATGGCATATGGTTTTAGTGGACTTTTAATATTTAAAGTATATTATTATCTTTTGAAAATCCATTATCAACTTTTTATTATATTTATATTCTTTTAGCATTATGATAAATGTTAATAAGATTTATCCAATTTGAAAATAAGAATTCTAACTACATTGTATGACTTTGCTTAAATTTTTTTTTTCTTAATTCTAATAATATGAAATAATTTACAGATTAATATTATAAAATTTCAATTATTTATATTTCAAACTTGACACTTTAAAGACACTTGTATTTATATTTAATTGTTACTTGAAAATAAATAAAAATAAATATTTAATGGACGTATCAATAAGTACTAATCATATAGAAATATTGAAAGACATTCCTTTGACACAGTGCTCTTGGGAAAAATAAAGTTAATAAAGAGCAAAATAAGTAATTAAAGTGCATGAGTTACTTCTCCAAAATAGAATGGATATGGTTGCCTCTTTGGCCTTTGCCTCTTGATTCAACGGCGTCGCAATCTTGAATCAGAGCATTCAAATCAAAACAAAATCCAATTCACATGACCTTTTCATCCATACAAATTCAATCTTGATATATATGCATATAAAGTTAAAATTCATAAATATTAAGTAAAATTTTTACCTTTAATTTTTTAGGAATATTTCTTTCTTAAATCTAATTCATTTTGGAAGCAAAAAACCCATATAATGTATGAAATTATATAATATTGATTAACGCAATTCCTTTGGGTAATAGCATCGGTAACCCTTAAATTGAATTTTATTCTTTTATATTTAGTATCTCAACTTCAAAATTGAGTATGTTCGCTATGGAGTTACACATTAAAAGTATGTATCAAATGGGGAAAGGAAAACAGGAATCCATATCTGCTGTTCAAGTCTTTTCTTTTATTATTATTATTGTTATTATTTTGGTAGTGCGCTGCAAAGTAAGAAAATTAGTTCAAACAGGTAGGTAAACACATTCTAAAGCAAGCGAGATCGTTAGTAAAGCTTTGAACAAGGTGAGTATGGTTATGCTGAAGGGTGTGGGTTGTTAATTCGCAAGAGATTATGAAACAATGATCATTATTAGAATTATTCAAAAATTAGACCATAATAGTGCTATATATACCCTACAATCTCCATTACTTGCATGTTTTCAAGGCACGAGCACTTAGTTCTTGAATTAAAGCATTCAAATCAGAGTCAGATGAACCCTCGTTTTCAACAGCCTTCCTAGCTGACTCTGCAAGTGCCTTGGCCCTGCTTCTCATTTCGTCTGCCCTGTCGCCCACAATTATCTCTCTCACTGCCTTCTCTATTGCTTCTCTCTTCACGAAATCTCCAAGCAGCCTGGCCCATTTTTGGGCGCCAACACCGATCCCAATCCTCAGTATTTGAGTCAGCAACTTTTCGTTGTAGAACTGCTCGGCAGCCACTGGCCATGTGACCACAGGCACACCAGCGCATACTGATTCAAGAGTGGAATTCCACCCACAGTGAGTCACAAACCCACCAACTGCTTCATGATCAAGAATCAACACTTGGGGTGCCCACCCTCTTATGATTAGTCCCTTACCTTCCATTCTCTTCTCAAACCCTTCTGGCAACCAATCTTCTTGCTGCTCTTCATTTTTCTTTTCTTTCCTGACTACCCAAATGAACTGTTGCCCTGAAGCTTCAAGACCCGTTGCAATCTCCAAAAGTTGAGAGGAACCGAAGTTTGTTACACTTCCAAAACATATGTAAACAACCGAGTTTGGTTTCTTCGAATTGAGCCATGTCAAGCACTCATTTTCGTCAATACATGCTTTCTTTCCTCTTTCTGTTTTATCAATAGTCCCTCTATTGCGTAACGATATGGGACCTACATGCCAAGCCCTTCTCCCCAAGACCTTCGTGTAATGATCAGCATAAGCAGATTCAAGTTCATAAAAGCTATTGACTATAACGCCGTAGCACTTCAGCTCCGTTTCCTTGCTTTCACTATAGAACTTGGTAAAGCCTGTTTCTTGCCTAACAAAATCTGGCATTTGTGATCTTGTCAGTTTGATCTCACCTGGAAAATTAGGGATGACAAAGGGTTCTGAATCAGACGACACCTTCTTGTGAGGCTCATACAATCTGATGTGTTCTGTGGCGGATAGGGAGAAGACACAGGTTCCATGGAAGACAATTCTTGGAATTCCAAATGCAGCTGCAACGTCAGTTACCCAAGGAAAGAACATGTCTGCAACAAGGCAATCAGGACGATGAGCTTGGAGTAGATGCGCAAGGGGTTCTCTGAGCATGGTGGTAGCTGTGAAGAATTTAAACTGCATATCCGGTGATGAAGCCTGATCGTAGCTCTCACATCCTTCAGGCAATCCAGCTTCGACAGAAGGGAAATATGTGGCGAGGATGTTGATTTCATAGCCCAAGTTTTTGGCCCTCTCAGTGACCTTGGAGATGTGGGGTACATTCAGGGTAGTGGTAATGATGGTTGTCTTTACACCTTTAGCGGCAAAGAGCATGGCCAAATCTATGAATGGTATCATGTGGCCATGAGCCATGAAAGGCAGGAAGAAGATTTGAAGCTGACGGTTTTGACAACTCATGGGGCTCGTTTTCAGAAATGCCCGTAACAGTTTAAACTCTGATCCAAGCACTCCAAGCCAACAAGCTGAAACGAGGCGCTGTTAAAGTCGTACGAAAGACCGTGGAGCAGATAAAGTAGGACGGGATGGGGAAGAGACTTGGACTACAGAGCAAAGCGCACAAATACCTTCCCTGATATTAACGCAAATGAATGGCAATGCCGCTCGGGCAGAGCCATGTAAATATCCCACCAACTAGTCAAAGCGCAAGTCTACTAGGACCACTACCGCCGAAACTAGGTTCTCATTATCAGCAATTTCTACTGTTACGTCAGCCATTACGTCAGGAAGTTGGACAAGTAAGTTCTGGAAAAAAGCAAGTGTACCGATCTGTGGCTCACGTCTAATCATCAATCATCGTTCAAGCAATTACTTGGATGATAGACTTTATCCAACCAGAAATTAGATGCTTCTAAATTAGGTCTAACTTACTTATCATAAAAAAAGTTTTTTACTGAAAAGTTCGGAATCTGTGCTTAGTTTTCAGCTTATTCAAACAGATTTTTACTCGTATAGTTGACTTTCTTTCCGTTTTCATTTGGAAAAAAGTTACCACTATATAGTACTGTATAATTTCTATTCTCACGAGAATAAAAAGAGAAAATGATTTCATGCCGGCGCCATTGAGCTGTCTAATACAAAGAAGGATGCATCCACTTCTAATTAACATGTGTATATTTTTAAAAAAGGGCTCATAAGTTATATACTACTAGGAATCTTTTATTAACATAGACTTATCCTTTTCTTCATGACCTTATTGTTCAAGGCATCAGAACTTGGCATTAGCCGGTCATAAGATAGCGGACAATCGTTTCTTTACAAATTACAAGAGTCCAATTTCCACCCTTTCAATGGTTAAGCCTCTCATTAGGATCATTACAAATGCCTAACAGACAAACCTGCTTATTGATTGTTGATAGACCTCCTTGAAAGTGAAAAACAACTGCACTAAGCCAAGCTAGCTATGGAAGGCATCATCTAACAACAACCTCTGAGTATAAGGGATTATATTGAGACAACCCTCTGGCTAAAGGTTAGAGTTAGTACAGGAATTTATAAAAGAAAAAACACTAAAAGGAAATTAAGAAGAAGCAAATCATGACAGAAGAATGATTTCCTTTCTTCCTCTTAATTCAATGCGGAGTGGCGACGCAAGCGTAATTCTGCAATGAGATCATCCAAATCAGTGTAAGAAGAACCCCCCTTTTCAACAGCCATTTTTGCCATTTCCCCAAGTGCCTTGGCTTTCTTTCTCATTTCGTGCGCTCTGTCACCCACCATGATCTCCTTCACTGCCTTCTGTATTGCTTCTCTCTTCACAAAATTTCCCAACATTTTGACCGACTGCTGAATACCAACAACAATCCCAATCTTCAGAACATCAGTCACAAACTTTTCATTGAAAAACTGCTCTGCGGACAATGGCCATGTGACCATAGGCACACCAGCAGTTACACCTTCTAAAGTTGAATTCCATCCGCAATGAGTCACAAATCCTCCAACTGCTTCATGATCAAGAATCAACATTTGCGGTGCCCATCCTCTGATTATCAGACCCTTGCCTTCCATTTTCTTTTCAAATCCTTCAGGCAACCAATCCTCGTTTTCTTCCTTGTTCTTCTTTTTCCGGACAACCCAGATGAATTGTTGCCCTGACGCTTCAAGCCCCATGGCGATCTCCTTTAGCTGAGCAGCAGCGAAGTTTGTCACACTTCCAAAACTTACGTAAACAACTGAATTGGGTGTTTTGGAATCAAGCCACTTCAAACACTCCTGTTCGTCAATGGATGCTTTATTTCCTCTCTCTGCCTTTTCTGCAGTGCCCCTATTGCACTGCGAAACGGGACCTATATGCCATGCCTTCCTTCCCAAAACATTCCTGAAAAAATCAGCATACGTCGCCTCGAGCTCATAGAAACTGTTGACAACTACACCATAGCTTTTCAGCTCTGATTCTCTGCACTCTATCAGCAACTGGGTAAAGTCAGCTCCAGCTCTTTGATCTATAAAATCTGACAACAGGTTTCTTGTCAACTTGATGTCACCAGGAAGGTTAGTCACCACAAAGGGTTCAGAATCTGACTCAACTTTCTTTTGTGGCTCATACAGCCTTATGCATTCTAATCCACAAATTGAGAAGAAACAAGTCCCATGAAACACTAACCTAGGAATTCCAAATTTGTCAGCAGCATAAAATGCCCAAGGAAAGAATATATCGGCAACTATGCAATCTGGTTTCAATTCTTGTAGCAGCTGTTCGAGAGGTTCTTGGAGCATGGCTGCGCCCTTGCAAAATTTGACGACCACTTCTCTGTTTGCTTCTTTAGGCGTGGTGATTAAGTCCAGGTTTTCACATCCCTCTGGCAACCCGACCTCAACACATGGAAACTGCAGGACCTTGATATCAATATCGAGACCAGAATTATTGCATCTTTGAATTGTATTGGAGAAGAGAGAAGCATTGAATGGAGTGGTGATTATTGTTGTCTGAGCACCTCGCATCGCAAACATCTTGGCCATGTCCACTGCTGGTATCATGTGGCCAGGGGCCAAGAATGGAATGAAGAACATGTGAAGCTGATGACTTTCACTATCCATAATATTTCCTCTGTAAAAGACTTTAGACTGCTAGAAGCAGAAATTGAAGAAATTAAGACTGCAAATAATGATTAGAGAGAAGCATAGGCCGGTATTTTCTATGGTTGATTGAAATTGGCTTTCACACTCTATATTGGCAACGAGAATGGATCCAACCTTATGATTATTCAATTACAGGCAAAGGCGAATCATCGTATGGTCTGACGCAAGGGTGGATCCATGTACATGGAAGTGGTGTCACCTCTCAGTAGAAAAAATATCTATTTATTATATAATTTATTTAGAATTTTACCTACTTGATAATACTAATGCATTTATTAATTTTTTTTTAATGTTACAGAGTGCAGGATAAAAATGAATTTCAT
>NW_018397254.1:7813975-7827927 GCF_002168275.2 Theobroma umbraticum | reverse complement strand
ACAATTAAGGGTCTCTTGGATACCCCATCTGAAGATGAGTTTAAATTAAATGTAATTGGCTCAATAAGGGGTATATTGGGCCCAACAAGATGTGGTAGAGTCTTACGCAACTCTAATGGTTTATGTGGTGGGTGTTTTCTTTGACCTACTTGGCATACAAGACTCCAATTTTGAAAAGCTTATGGCCATTCTTCATGCATTGTGTTTTTTCTCCCACTCTTCTTTTGTAAGCTCTAACTTGATTATTGAATGTGATTCCAAAAAAGCTCTATCGTAGGTGACCAACATTGATATGAGACCTTGGGACAAGTAGTATTTATTTAATGAAATTGATGCACTTATTCTTTCATTAAGCATAATGTCTTTTACCCATACATTACGAGAAGAAAATTGTTTTGCAAATCCTCTAGCAAAGTTTGGAGTCGACAGAAATACGATGTTCTCCGCATGATGGTAAGTTTTTATAATTTTATTGGGTTGAGCTGCTGCCTTTAGTCTTATGTTAATATTTTGATTTACTTATGACTTTTGTATTATTTTATGGTACTAAGCACCAATAGGCGAATCTTTTCTTTAATGCTACTAAGTACCACTAAGTTTGTACCTTGATTGTATATCCTTACCTTGATCTCTATATATGAGTTGATCTGTACACTGTAGTTTCTATAATTTTAATACAAATTTTATTTGACTAAGAAAAAAAAGGATTGAGAAATTGCTATGAATACGTTCTGATACACCAATGGATTTAATCGTGAGCATATAGCTCTAATTCACCAGGGAAAAAAAATATGGAAGAGAAAGAAGTAGGAGCCTCTTGGTTTAAATGGTAGTATTATATTTCACTTGATGCTTTTCTTTTTGGAGGAATATTTTTCTTCATTATGAGCCAAATAATTACTGGCAAAGAGATTCGCAAAATGGAATATGAATACTACTACTTTCTTCTTCTTTTTTCATTTCAGTATATATATTAATATATTGATTCGAAGTTTGAGGCCAAGTTAGTAGAATAATGTACAGTCCAATATCATATATATAGTCCTTTTCAAATGACCTATAATCTATTTATATATGATCCTCTTGAATAGAGGACTAAGTTAATCTAAACTATTTATTAAAAAAAAAAAAGAGCTATTATTGCAAAGGCCTCTTCCCAATGCACTGTCACCAACATGCATGCAATTCTAGGAGCAGCAAATGACATTAAAAGTATGCAAAGGATGTTTCTTCTGACTATTGGTTCAATGGCGATGCAAGCTGAGCTCTTCTATCAGAGCATTCAAATCGGAGTAAGATGAACCTCCTTTTGCAATCGCTCTTTTTGCTGCTTCTGCCAGCGCCTTGGTTCTGTTTCTCATTTCCTCTGCTCTGTCGCTCTTCATGATCTCCTTCACAGCCTTTTCTATTGCTTCTCTCTTCACAAAATCTCCCACCGTTCTCACCCATTGTTGAGCCCCAACGCCCACTCCAATCTTTAGGACTTGAGTCACCAACTTTTCATTGTAAAACTGCTCCGCGAACACTGGCCATGTGACCATAGGCACACCGGCAGACACACCTTCCAAGGTGGAGTTCCATCCGCAATGAGTCACAAATCCTCCGACTGCTTCATGATCAAGAATCAAAACTTGCGGTGCCCAGCCTCTTATTATAAGTCCCTTGCCTTCCATTCTCTTCTCGAATCCTTCAGGCAACCAATCCTCCTCTTCTTCGTTGTTCTTTTGTTTCCTCACAACCCAAATGAATTGCTGCTCCGATGCTTCCAGTGCCATGGCAATCTCCTTCAATTGAGCAGAGGTGAAGTTGGCCATACTCCCAAAACATATGTAAACAACTGAATTGGGTTCTTTTGAGTCTAGCCACTTCAAACACTCGTGTTCATCGATTGCTGATTTCTTTCCTCGCTCGGCTTTATCTTCAGTGGCCCTATTGCACAGCGAAACAGGGCCGATATGCCATGCCTTTCTTCCAAAAATATTCCTGTAGCAATCAGCATACGTGTCTTCGAGCTCATAAAAACTGTTGACAACCACGCCATAGCTTCTTAGCTCTGATTCTTTGGATGCTTTCACCATCTTGGTAAAGTCAGTTTCAGCATCTTGTTTCACGTAATCCGGCAGCTGCTTTTTTGTCAACTTGATATCTCCCGGAAGGTTAGGCACCACAAAAGGTTCGGAATCGGACTGAACTTTCTTGTGTGGCTCGTATAGCCTTATGCACTCCGATGCACACAATGAAAAGAAACTAGTTCCATGAAACACCAACCTCGGAATCCCAAACTTGTTTGCTGCATCCGTGGCCCAAGGAAAAAACATATCAGCAACCAAGCAATCTGGTTTACATTCTTGTAGCAGCTGTTCAAGAGGTTCTTGGAGCATGAATGTGGCCATGAAGAATTTTCTGACCATGTCACTGCTTTCGTCTTGGGAAGTAGGGATCAAGTCTGCGTTTTCACAGCCTTCAGGCAACCCAGCCTCAACAGTAGGAAACTTTAGAGTCTTGATACCGATATCGATACCAGATTCCTTGCTTCTTTTGATTGTCTTGGTAAAGAAAGAAGCATTGTGCGGAGTGGTGACTATAGTCGTCATCACTCCTCGAGTTGCAAACAGCTTGGCCATGTCCACTGTTGGTATCATGTGGCCATGAGCCATAAATGGAAAGAAGAACATATGAACCTGAGGAATTTCACTTCCCATACTTCTTTTTTGAAGGAGACTTCAGACTAAAGTGTATAGCTGCAATAAATCAACACTCGGAGAAAGTGACGCTGACAAGTGAATAAGTGATGAAACCAAAAGGAGGAAGAAATCCTCAGGCTGGAAATTTTTCTTCGGCTGTTTGAAATTGGGGTTGATTCCGCTGACACGAACGTGATCAGTTCTATAATGTTTAGGATCGAGAAAGAAATATAATGCTTGAAAAATCAGGATTATTCTAAGTTATACTACACACGTCCTTGCATTCGTCACCTCATCAGGTAAACCCGTAATTAATAGACAAGGACAAGTGGGTTACGTCAATAATTAAAAACATTAGGAATATTTCTGATTTTAGAAATAGTAATAGTTTGTCCAGAAAGGGGAGAATAGTTAGACACAGACAGGCTGTTCACTCGATGACCGTGAGTCAAGTGGCAATAAAGGGTTAGGGAAAGAGCAAAAGGTCAAATTGAACACGAGGACGCGTGCATAATCTCTTACGTCATAGATGATAGGATCAGTGCTGGGTCAAGCAAAAGGATGAAAATGCTAAGTAGAACACGAGAAGCCTCGAAAAGGGGAGAATGTGTGTGGTCTGTGTTTTATTTTGCTTTGCGTGGAAGCCAAACATAAGCATCTAATCTGTCTCCCTCTCTCTCTCTTAAAAAATTAAGACCAAGATATATTTGAAGAATAACCTTTTTATCATGTTAACTCCAAACTAGGGCATTTTCTTTCTATTTTTCATTTTGCATAGATTTGCAGTTGCCATGGTTTATTTAATTGATATGCTTTGGTTTATGATATCCACCTTAATTTATAAATGAATATCAATAATTGTCACTCAAGGAGGTTCTATATAATTCCACAATAACATGATTAGCATTTGACTTAAACAAAAACCAAGATTCTGAACCAAATTAACACAGAGAAAATCCGACCAATACTTGGTAAAGAATTTCAATTTTGGCTTGCAGCCTAGTAGGAAAATCCCACAGCTTCTCGAACTTATTTGTAACCCTTGAGGACAAAATTAGGAAGAAGAAGACGGGCAGGTTCATAATATTAATAATCGCCACGATGTGACGCCCATGTGCTCAAAGTTTCAGGTTGCAAAGTTTGACATTAATTCCAAGCTTGTTCGCTCCAGTGTGCACCGCACAAGAACGTTCCGGAAGCCGGGATGCATACCTGATCAAACATAGGTGATACGCCTTTAAATGCCTAGGATTAGGCACAGCACCGTCACTCTTTCGAACATAAAACCCTAAAATGCTAAAATCAACTTCTAGAAACGTTGGTAAGTGCCACTAAATTGTTTTGTTGATCAAATATATTATTGCTTGCAAGGTTATGTCTATTGGTATAATTCTTCCGTTTGGTAGATCTCTTAGTCCCACTTATTCTAAGTCAATAGCATTTCTGAATTTCATCTTTTAGGTCCTTCAAAGAAACAAACTAAAATATTGCATTTTGATTGATGTTTTATAGAAAAAGCAATTACAGGAGGGAAAAACTTCACTCTGACAACAAACAATATTTAAGAATAAAATATAAAATGAGATTAAGAGATACCACATTTTATACAAAAACAAAAAAGTGATGAAATTAAGCATATTGGAATTGATTTACATAATGAAAAATAACTTGATTTCATTTTATAAACTTTTTTTATATTGTTTAAGTTAAAATATTCTCTTAAACTTAATGATCCTTGTGTAGTGTAACCAGAATACCACCACATTCATCCAAAGCACATACAAATTCTAAAACTAATTTCTACCTCGCTTCAATAGAGATTTGTGAAAGATTAATATTATAGTTGCCTGTTTTTAGCCTGCCATTGAGTAAAGCGTGTCATAACGTGATGAGTCTGGAAATTCAACCGTTCGATTTAAGAAGATTTATTATTAATCTTTTTTACTTATGTGCAATTGATCACTTAGGCGAATCTATTTTTTAATGAAATCTTAGGTTTAACTTAGACTCATTAAAAATAATAGATTCTAGTCTACGAAGTAAATTAAGTTCGAAAGTCCTTTATGTGTGATGAAGGTATTAACACCTTACAATGCCCATTTAAATAGTACCTTATCAATTATGTGTCTTGTTAAGTCTTATTAAATCAAATCTAATTCAATATTTTAATTCTATTTCCTTTTCTTATTTCTAATTTATTAGTTTTTTAAAATAAATAATAGTTCTTGATATTGAAAATTTCTCAAAATCTCCCAAACGCTCATAGTAAAATTTTTGAAAATTCTCTCACTTAGAAAGTCTCAAGAAGTCACTTTTGGTTTTCTTAAGATTTTATCATTGGAGAATTTATTTATTTAATTCTTTAATTTTATTTCTTTTCTCAATTTTATTTTATTAGTTTTTCGAAATAAATAAAAATTCTTGATATTGAACATTTCCCAAAATCTCCCAAATGCTTATGGTAAAATTTTGAAACATTATCTCACCTAAAAATTCCTAAAAAGCCACTTTTGATTTTCTTGAGATTTTGTCGTTGGAGAATTTACATAAATTATATATTACCTCTTAATTTTGAAAGATCAAAAACATAAATAAACAAAAATAAAATAAAAGAAATCATAAAGCAAAATTATTCAAAATATTTAAAAACAAATCAAATACATGAAAGAAAAAAATAAAAGAACTCACCTAATTGGGTTGAGAAACCTAAAAAGAAAACCAAGTTATTTGATCAAAGTTACTCAAATAAATTGAAGTGGGCCAAAATAATGTTGTTTAAACTAAAAAAAGGAAGTTTCGTTGGTTGAATCTCATCAACCCACTCTCGTTATTTTGGCTTTTGCTTAGAGTATAAAAACTCCCTTTTCCTTCTTTTCCTTTATTTCATACATCTTCTTGTTTCTCTAATTGAGAGCTTTTCCTTTTAAAGAAAATAAAGCTCTCCCTTTTCTACTTGAACAACAGCTCGCGTACCATGACATCCGTGCTAAGTCATACTAATTTCCAAGAAATTCTCTCACTTAGAAATTCCCAAAAAGTCATTTTTGGTTTTCTTAAGATTTCGTGATTGGAGAATTATTTATTAATTTTATAATTTTATCTTTTATTTTATTTATTTTCTTCATTTTATTTTATTAGTTTCTCAAAATAAATAAAAATTCTTGATATTAAATTTCTCAAAATCTCCCAAATGCTTATGGTAAAATTTTGAAAAATTCTCTTACTTGAAAATTTTCAAGAAATCACTTTCGGTTTTCTTGAAGTTTCGTCATTGAAAACTTTACATAAATTATGTATTAGCTCTCAATTTTGAAAAATAAGTAAATAAAATAAAACAAATTATGAGGGCAAATAATTCAAAATATTTAAAAACAAATCAACTAAATCTAAGAAAAAATAAAAAAACTCACTTAATTGAGTGAAGAAATTAAAAAAAAAAAACTATTGGGTCAAAGTTACCCAAATAAATTAAAATGGGCTTAAATAACAAGAGTGGGTTGATGAGATTCAACCCACAAAACCTGCTCCTTTTAGTTTAAACAAAACTTTGTCGTTTTGCTTAGAGTCTAAAATCTCATTTTTACCTCTTTTCCGTTATTTCCTATTTATTCTTTCTTTAATTGAGAGTTTTTCGCTCTAAAAAAAACAGAAAACTCTTCTTTTTCCAAATTTCAGTCACCATCCACTGTTGTCGGCTGCCGTAATGGAATGTTACCAAATTTTTTCAAAAAAATCCTCTCAATGCTCTTGTTCCTTTAATTGAAATAGTTTCATTAGAAACAAAGTCGATTTTCCTAGATCTAAAAAAATTAAAAATTTCAAAACTCAAGAAACTCTCCCAAAAAAACTCTTTTTTTCCTTCCTCTTCTCTTTTAATTTGAGGTTTGGCTATATTTATGGCCAATGTGACTTAATCTTTCATATTTATCTCTTCTCTTTTTTATATTTTCTTGATTTTCATATGTTTTATTTATTTTTTAAAATTTGGCACACTCGAACAAATTGTTGTGTCTACAAAGTGCATATTAATTAAGGTATAATACTTTAAGAAAATCTTTAAATTATATAAAAATTTTAAATAAATTTTTATATTTTTATTACATTAAATCAAAATCTTATATTTTTATTTGAAGTCAAATAAATCTTTATCATTAACTATTGATTAATGTTGTTAGTTAAAATGTCAATTTTCATTTTATATCATATCATACTAATTGATATGTTATAGTAAATTATATAGTAACATATTAATACGGTATAATAATATAATCATATAATTTTTTTATTATTCATATCAATACCACATAAATATAAAATATTAAATACTATTTTAAGTAATATCAATTAATTAATGATTAGTTCTAAAAATTTATTTGATTAAAAATGAAAAT
Organism: Theobroma umbraticum; assembly: GCF_002168275.2. Taxonomy (NCBI): domain Eukaryota; kingdom Viridiplantae; phylum Streptophyta; class Magnoliopsida; order Malvales; family Malvaceae; genus Theobroma; species Theobroma umbraticum. The sequence goes on along the minus strand of NW_018397254.1, from coordinate 7,820,852 downwards.
ATACGATGAAATTAATTGTAATAAAAAATAAAGATTAATTTAAGCTTTTTTCAATAATTTAGAAACTTTTTAAGTTAAGATTTACTAGGCATGGATTTGGAGCAAATTCCAATTACAATCCCATTACTCCTCCGATTGTAACCTAGTGGAACAATAAACATCATGGGTCCGTTTTTGGGCGAGCCTCAAGCTCCTTGAGCAAAGGAACTGCGTCCTTGTACGATGACCCACCTTCAACAGCTCTCTTAGCCATTTCTCCGATCTGTCTTGCTTTAGTTCTCATCTCCACAGCCTCTTCCCCGCCACCCATCAGCCTCTTCACCGCCGCCTCCACCTTCTCTCTTCCCACTGCTGCCCGCGGCTCCATGTTCCATGAAAGCCAATCTACGCTCCCCACTTTGACTCCAATCTTCAGGACATCAGTTATCAGTTTCTCATTATAAAATTGCTCTGCTGATATCGGCCATGTGATCATTGGTACACCACAACTCACACCTTCCAAAGTAGAATTCCACCCGCAACGTGTCATGAAACCTCCCACCGAGGCATGTTCTAGTATCAACAACTGCGGTGCCCATCCCCGGATTATTAGTCCGTTTTTGGATTCCTTCATCCTTTCTTCAAACCCACTTGGAAACCAATTTTTTTCATTTTCTTCCTCTTTCCCCTCGGCTTTGAAGACTTTTCCAATTACCCAGATAAAGGTGTGGTTGGAAGCCTGGAGACCATGTGCGATCTCCAGGAGCTGTTGTGGAGCTAAACGAGCTAAGCTTCCAAAGCTAATGTAAAGAACTGAATGGGGTTCTTTAGAATCAAGCCAGCTGAGAACGCCTTGCTCATCAATTGAGGCCCTTTAACCTCTCTCAACTTTGTCAGCAATATTTCTGCTGTATAAAGATACTGGCCCTACAAGCCACGCCCTATTCCCCAATTCTTTCTTGAAACATTCTGCATAAGCTGGCTCCAATTCATAGAAACTATTAACCACAACCCCAAGACTTTTATCCTCAGGTTTTCGCATATGCTGTTGTCTAAATCGAAGCACTGGAAGCTGAGACCGAGTCAGTTCAATCCGATCAGGAAGACCCGGTATAACAAAGGGCTCATAATCCGAACCAACCATCTCCTGAGGTTTAAACTTGGTTATATTTTCTCGGGCACAACTGAAGAAGCAACCGTTTCCATTGAAAACAATCCTCGAGATATCACTACTTTGTTTCATTTCCGTGGGATAGCAAAGAACTTCTTTTGGGGGGGTCCTTCAGGATGATAACGAAGTAGCTTACGTAGAGGGATGTCATCTTGCATGATATTCTTCTTATCAATTCGTGCTCTTTTTATCAGATTCGAAGTTCAAGCCCATTGTTGTTATTTTTCTGAAAGAAAATGCTATAAGGTGAAATTTAAGCCATGTTTCCAACTTCAATGATGGGAGGCTAGATCAAGGGAGTTTGAATATAAAAGCTGTTGACAGAGGTGTAGGTTATCCTCTGGCAAAAAAATGTGGATTATCCCATTGCAAAATCGTGTGACACTACCTCAATCTTTTCTTTTGTTCATCAGTTTTTAGCATGTATAGGGGGTTTATATACTTGCATATTCAAGAGTTATAAGTTGCTCCCGAAACTTAAATTGATTCAGAACGCTAAATTAGGAGCCAAAAACGTGTACTTTTCCAACTCCCCTAAAAGCCTTCACAGAAATAGATCTATTATTTAAAGGAATAGATAAATTAAAACATTCACAAACGATAAACTTTGCATCAGAAGGATATTTTAAGCAGTAGAGTTGCTGCATGAGATACTTTAGCAGATCAAATTCAAGCAAATTTACTTATATATATACCTTTTAACAGCTAAAAATGAAAGCAAACAAAAATATTTAGATACAAAACTTTTGATAGATGGTTACTGCAAAGGCACTTCTAATTCTAGCTAATGTTGCCCTATTTTCACAGGCCTATGTATGAAATTTAAACTAAAAATTAGATGTTGAACCTTATCATCAGGAAGGCTCACTAAACGGGATTAAGTTCTCACTTTTCCGTGGAAGTTGCACATGGCCAATAACTAGAAAAAAGAATAATCGGTATGTTGATAAAAGAATTGTGCCATCAATTTGGCACTGAGATTATGATCTTCAGCAGATCTAGGAATCATGGTGACCTTTCACTAGCTTGTTTTATCTGCAGGGCAGCTCTAACAACATTGCCCCTTGTAATGATTCCAACCTTTGAGATTTAAATAAAAACCAATCAATGATCATCCATAGCTAACATGGACCCAAGAAGCAGATTTTAATAGAAAACATGATATAAAAATTCTTACCAGCTTGCCATCACCATCTACAACTGGTAGTCGGCGATACTTGGTTTCAAGCAACAACCTAATATAAAAACATTGGAGTGAGAACATCTAGATAACAAAACAAATGCATTCAAAAAGCAGATAAAACAATACCTAGCAGCATCTTCCAGGTTTGTTGACTCACGAACAACAAGTGGTGAAGGTGTCATCAAGTCCCCAACAATTCTTCCATTATTTTTACTGATTAATTTCTGTATTTCATTGAATGTCTGCCATAATTACCCAGAATTAGAAAAGCAACAGTTGTGCCACACAATTCCTGATTACAAAACCTTTTGCCTAAAAACAGGCATTAGACATACAAAACAAAAGAAAGAGAAAGAAAAGAACAAAAGGCAGGGCAAACTATAATACAATCATGCGTAGAGGCACCTGGCAGCACCATATGCTGTTAAGTCAATAAATATTACCAGGGTCACAGCGGCAACAATGGAATTTCTAAAGCATGAAGGAATTTAGCAGCCAGTATCTATTAGCACTCAAATAGTGCTGCGAGACATTCAAACAAATTTCAACCAAAACTTAAGAAATACAGAATCAGAAGGCAGAATGCCTACGTACTTTCCAAGAACTATCAACATTAGGAAACATAGTTGTGTCGTTTTGACTGCAACCTGATAGTCATAAAGAAAAAATTAGTAGCTGTTTCAGAACAAACAAGAGAACCAAGTTTAAAACGAAAGTAGCGAAACTCCATTGCTAGTTAATCAACATGAGCAGAAAAGGTAGCAAATACTGGACAAAAGCCAATAGCTAATAATAAAAGTAAATAAAAATCATTGATGTATTATCCGTCTTGCATGGGGACACTAGATGGTATAAACTAAAAGAGGGGACCTGATTGATGGCAGAAAAATCCATGTAAAATACGTGTAGCATTCATCTCTCTTCCCATTTCTAAGTTCCATGCATTTCTCAAAACTTTATAAATATGCAGGATAGAAACGCCACCCCCACAGTCCCACTAAGTCTTGTACATAACTTTTAATTTGTAACTAAGCATCAAAAGAAACTAATCTTATTTACCTAGTCAAGGAAGGAAAGTTTATAGATTTAATGGAGTTAGCGAATAATGATGACTTTACACTTTAAGTATGTATCAGAATATCAAATCACTTATTTTCAATATCTTTTCGATGAAATTGTTTTAAAACAGCAAAATTAATTTTATCAAGATAGATGTTAGAATTTGATATCAGTTAATTTCTTTCTCAACTATTTCAGATCAATTTGATAATCCACTAGCAAACAGAAAGGAGAAAAGGCCAAATCAGGAATGAATAAACTCTTCTGACATTAATTAAATGTTAGGATGAAGACAATTTTGTCACCTTCAATATTTAAATTTGATCCCTTTTCGTCCTTTAACTAAACTCAAACAAACAGCAAGAAGAAACACCAAATTGAGCCAAGAAGTTCTAATTCAGTTTCATAATCACATTATAACTACCTGATATAGAGTCAAGGGCTAACAAATCATAATCAGAAACAACGCCAACCTGCAATCCAAAACAACCAGTGAGTATTAACTTGAGGAAAAAGGTGGTAGCCCAAATTCCCACTATCCTTTTCGCCAAGAACCAAATAGCTATGCAAATAGACTATGACATCAACAACCGAGCATTTCCCCACTCCAGTCAAATATACTAATTTTGCGCATAGCTATAACATATCAATAACAAAACCATATATCACCATATCAGAATGTCACAATTCTCTCTCTGTCAAAGCAATGTCTCCAATAAACATAAAAACTTCTCAGATAAAGAAAACAAACAGGATCCAAGTCCATATGTGAGGTACGCATGGGATCTGACAATATTTTCACAACGAGTTTAAAAACTCATGACCATTACTAAAAGAATACATAACCCATGATATAAATGATGAAAAACTAGTTGTTATAAAGTTACCAATTTCCAGTCATCATCAATCACAGGGAAACCAGTAACTCTTTTCTCCACAAGTGCCTCCAATGCTGCAATTACAGAATTCAGAACAAAATTAAAAGGGGAAAAAAACATAACATAGATATGGTGAATTAGTACGGTTCCCAAGTGTCAGTAACACCTTCATCAACAGTTGTTGTAGTTTTGACAACATGTAAATCCTCTTTCCTGGTCATAAAATCACCCACTGTATAATTTCCGTTTCTTGACTGCAAAAAAACAACAACCAAACCAAAATCTTGAAAACCCATGTAAAAAACAATTTACTTTTAACAAAAATAAAGCCAAATAAACCACCAAAAAGAAGAAGAAAAGAAAAACGAGAGGATTACGGGAACAGAGTTGGCGATGAGTCCGGCAGCACGGCGAAAAGAGCGCCTTTTGGGGAGAGACAAAGAGGGTACTACGTCACGTGAATGATGGTACAAGGAGACAATGCAGGGTTGCTTAGAATGAAGAAAAGAGTTGAAAGAAGGGAATAGCTTCAGGGTTTGATAATTGGCAAAGGAAATGGAGCCCATGTTTGTAAAAACGCCTCTCTTTTTTTTTCCCAGTGAAAAAACAAGGGAAAGATCGTAGTAATATGTTTATGCTATCACACCTGCCCGTTTGTTGATTAGAGAAAAATAAACACAAAAGGCTGCTTTGGGTGTCGTATAAATATGTGAAAACAGAGAAGAGGGGATTGGAAGGGGAAGATTCGTGGGGAGATGGTGATCAGTTGTTACTTGTTCCGCTGAAACGGGAAAGGAAAGTGTGTTTCCTTTCTTAAAGAGGGAGAGAGAGAGAGAGAGAAGGTAAATGGTCGGTACATTGTAGGACTTTCGCTTTCCTTCAAGTCCCCACGCGCCACTTATGCTTTGTCTGGACTCCGAATCTTCACAGCTTTTGAGCTTCAAGAAAAATGCGACACAATCACACCTCTTATTCCTTCAACAAAAAATAGCATAAACATTGTACAAGGAATAATTATTCAACGCAAAAGAATGTGAAAGTGAAAGACAATTGAAGCAAAATTTGCTACAATGGCGGATGGCGGGTTTGGACTTGGACTCCTAAATTAGCGGTATGTACTACCTTAGTATGCGAGTAATGCCAAATGCCAATTGCATAGAAGAAAGTCAGACCATATTTAATTGATCAAACTTTCAAATACTACAATTCAAATCTTCAATCTTCATCAGTTAGGTGCTTCTGGAAACGGACAGCTATAGATCTCACCTCATAAAACTGATCAAGCCATAATCTCCTAGAAGTAGTGAGAATTTCATTTTCATGTATTATTTTGATAAAAATATATTATCAATTATTACTATTTTTAGCAATTCATTTATAAATTTTAAATATAAAAAATCAAATACTAAATTAATCGAATTCAATCCATTTAGATGGATTTATTGGATTAATACTTACCTTTAAACAAACACAATTGAGAAGGCTCATGTTAAAAGCATCACGTCCCTTTCCGCCTCCCCTCCTCCCTTAGCCCACCGTCTCCTCCCTAATGGCAGGTGATGCGAGGGGGGCGGCACGGTGACGCCAAAGAAGGGGTTAAGTTATAGATAGATGTGACTGACTGGGAACATCTGGCTTGGTATCACGCGGTCAGCATTGGCTCCCATCCAAATTTTCCGAATTTTCAAAGCTTTTTGGGCCGATTGGGAGTTCTCAATGTCTTAAAGTTGAAACCCAGTGCTATGTCCAATACAAATTCTCCACACCACCCCACCGTTTCAAGGGTATGCGTTGTCAACGTCCACTATAATTACGTACAACTATTTATTTTCCTCCACCCAAAACGCAAATTAAAGTCAAAATAACAAAAACCAACAAAATATAAAGATTAAATGCCTCACCATTAATGAGAAATTGTTCTCATTTTATTGTTTCCAATTGACAACTTGTATTTATATGCCATGCTATCTAATTTAAGTGGTTAAAATGAAAACGATGCTTTTGGTTCTAAGCCTTAGCTTGCACAACACTCCAAAGCAACAATATTTACTACAAATATTGCCATTGTCCAACAATTAATAAACATGATAGTTATTGCTTACTTATCATATCGTCAAAATATTTTTTCAGTCTTTGTATTTTTTAATTTTATTTAATTTAATTTTTTATATTTAAAATTAAAGTAATTTAGATTCTTAATTTTAAAAATTACATCAATTTAACTATTTTTTATAATGACATTCAAATTTACTATTAAAGTATGACATCATTTACAATGTTAACACTAACGTGTCACATTTTGATAATGTCACATTTAAAATGATGACATGACATATCATGTGGCATCGAGTGATGATGTGGTAATATTATATGACACTATACGATAACGTGCTACTGACATGTTGACATGTTAGTGCCACATGACAGATAAACAAATTTTAAAAAAAATTCTACCACATCATAATAATGAAATTGAATAAAAATATATAATATAAAAATTAAATTGAACAAAATTAAAATGTTAAGGGACAAAATTGAAAAGTATAAATCTTTAAGTAGATTATTAATATGCTTATCAATAAACTAAATATTTAAGTGTAAAAGATT
>NW_018397254.1:7741977-7813965 GCF_002168275.2 Theobroma umbraticum | reverse complement strand
AAAAATATATATAAATATTTTCTTAATTGATTATTTGATAATAGAATATGTAAATTATTTTTTTACAATAATTAAGTTTAAATTCTCCTTCTATAAAAAAAATTTCATACCTAAAGTCAAATTTAGATGAATAACTTGTATCACATTAAAATAAAATAATATAAAATGAGTAAATATATTGATTTAGTTACAACTTTCACAATTTATAAATACACATTCTTTTGAAATTATTAAACTCTTACCTAATTTACCTTTTATTTAAATTTACTCAAATTAGCAAAAAATGTTAATTTGGTTCTAACTTTCATAATTTACAAATATACATTCTTTTACAATTATTCAACTCTTACCAAATTTACCTTTTTATTTAAATTTATTTAAAATTTCGTATAAAATGGTTTTATTTAAATTTAAATACCACAATCAAATTTTGTTAAATTTAAATTTAAATTATTAATTTGGATCTACAAAAGATTTGTTAATAAAATAAAATGATACAAATATTTATAGTTATATTTAACTTTATCAACTATAAATGCAATCTTTAATCTAAGAAATTTTAACTTAACAAATATAACTTGAAATATTAATCAAAATAAAAATATAAAAAAAGAAAAAAAATTAGAATAGTGGATCTCAAATTCTATGATTGTAATAAGGTTTTCCATATCTAAATTAAGTAAGTCAAAACGAATAATTATTTGTATAATCATCTTTAACTCCATATATCCGTTCTTCATTTTAAAAAAAAAAAAAAACTAAATCAACTTATTTTGTTAATTTGACTTTAGCTCAAATTAAAAACTAAGTTGAATAAATTTTAAATTTTTATACTATTATAAATGAAAGAAAAAAGAATTTATTTAGTAATTTTATATTATTTTATGTTAACGTAATACAAGTTATTTATCTAAATTTCACTTCAAGTATGAAATTCTTGTCAAATTTTTTTTATAGAAGAAATATTCAAACTTAATTTTTGTAAAAAATATAATTTAATTTACATATTCTAAAATTAAATAATAAAGTAAGAAAATATTTACATATATTTTTAACATTATAAATCTTTTATACTTAAATATTTGACTTATTAATAAGCATATCAATAATCTACTTAAAAATTTATATTTTTTAAACATATTTTTTAATTTAATCCCTTAACATCTTAATTTTATTCAATTTAATTTCTATAATATATATTTTTATTCAATTTATTTCCTATGATGTGGTAAAATTTTTTTTAAAAATTTTTTTTATCTATCACATGATACTAACATGTCAGTATGTCAATGTCACGTTAATACTGTTACATCATAAAAACTAAATTAAATAAAATTAACTATTTTTTATGTAAAATCTTATATCTCTCACTTCAACCCATTAATATCTCTATTTGAGAGGTTATATTTCTTTTTAGTTTTTTATCTAACTTTCATTTTTATTTATAAATTGAATTTAAAAAATCATAATTTTATAATTTATATATATAAAAAATAAAACATATGTCAACTACGTCATTCTAAGTCCTGTAATGTCTAAGGAGTTTGAAAATAAAATTGAATTAATATTAGACTGTAGGAAATTATAAATATATAATTTTAAAGATAAATTATCGTGATGGTGATCAATTAGTTGACTCATTGGTTTGTTTAACGAAAAACATGAGATTGGGTGCAGTTTCCTTGTTGTAACAACTCCTTAATTTTTTTTTTAATGTTCAAGGAACGTGTGATATTAGGCTATTTTAAAAAATGTATGATATTTGTAGTAAAAATTTGACAGAACGTAAAGTGATATATTTTTAACAAATGCCTAAAAAGTAATTTGTTCGGATAAGGTTAAACTAAAAAGTAAAAACAATTACTCGAAGAAAGGGGCAGACGTCCTTTCACTTTCACGTTTCAAATTACCTTTCGGGCGGCTGCGGGTAATGTTAAAGCTGAACCGACGGTGAAATTCACTTAAAGGAACTTTTCACCACCACACCGCCCAGGGTGATATGAGATTACCAGAATTTTACCCCACACGCACCTCTTATTGCGCGTGAACCACCTCCAAAATCTACAATTAGCAGTAGAATTTATTTACCTTGTTATTTGCGGGCCCCACAAATCAGCTCTCCAAAACCGAATCCAACGGCGGAGATCTCGTCCTATGATCCATCTTAGGGTTTACTTAGAAAAAACCTCCTACCTTATATTACTCTTCTCTGTTCAGTTCTGTTCTGTTTGCTCAAGCTGCTACTCCTCCTTCCAACCTCTTTATTTTTTTTTCTCAAACAATTTTCTCACGCGCCGCCGCCTCTTGCTCAGCCGGCGGCAAATATCCATTTCCTCTTCTTTCCCTTCCCTCTCCTCCCTTGCAAAAAACAAAAAAAAAACAAAAAATTTTAAAAAGAAAAAGAAAGTTTGCATCATTTGTAGGAAGGTTTATCTAAGCACTTGGGTTTTAGCTTGTATCATTTATTGTTGATTAATAACAAGAGGAGAGGGAAGAAAAAACCCCAAAAAAAAAAAAAGAAAGATAGAAAAAAAGAGAACTTCGAAAAAAAGGGTTTTTTTGGGTGCTTTTAGCTGTTGTTTCAAGAGATGGCACAGGTTCAGGTTCAGGGGCAAAATGGAAGTGTTAACAGTGGAGCAGGAGGAGGGAATAACCAGTTTGTAACGACGTCGCTCTATGTTGGGGATTTAGATTTGAGTGTGACGGAAACCCAGCTTTATGAGTACTTTACCCAGATGGGTCAAGTGGTCACGGTTCGGGTTTGCAAGGATTTGTCAACCCGCAGGTCTCTTGGTTATGGCTATGTCAACTATAGCAACCCTCAAGATGGTTAGTTTTCGGTTTTTCTCATTATTATTATTATTATTATTATTATGTTTTCGTGATGATTTGGGTTAGTGTAGATTCGATGGTTTCAGTTAAATTTAGTTTTACTTTCCTTTATTTGCCTTTTTAATAATGGATAGATGCTTCTATTGGTATTTAGAATGTTGTTATAAATATGATTGATTAGTTTTAGCTTTACTTTTGCATATAGTTTGGCTTATTATAAAAGGAAAGAAAAGGTGATTAATTTTGGTTCAATTTGAAATGGATGAATGGGAGTAGATTCTTGATGGGTGTTAAGGCGTTCACATTAGCGATTTCAAATAGATTGTTTAGACCTTATTTGTCCCTTGAAGCATTTTCATACCCATTTTCCAATAAAATGGTCAACTGAACATTTATATGGTCAAGCTGATCTAGGCAGGAAATTAAGATGCAAGTTTAGAGTGTGTTTTCTCTAAAGTTTGTTCTTCACATATATTTTCACCGATGATTATCTCCTGTTAGATGTAAACTCTGAATTTTTATGAAATAAATATAGCAAAGACCATTTTGTCTCAGTTTGGGTTGGTGTAATTAGTGAATATTTATTTAGTGAGTATTTATTTGGGGCTTTTCATTCTTTTTTATTTCCCTATCTTCCCAAAACAACCCATAGACATTATATTGTAATATATGCTTGGCCGTTTTTGGTAACCATGTAATGGGTGAAAGGAAAAACAGGAAATGTAATGTTGAAAGTGCTTGGCAATTGACAGAAAAAGAGAAAATTTAAAGATAGACACAACAGAATGTGGGATCCTAGCCTAATGGAAAGAGAGTAATGCTTAGTGTATCCTTACTTCCTAATGCTTCTTTGTTATCTTATAAGGCTCCATGTAATTTATCAACCAAGTTAGTCTCTATCAGCAAGGTGGAGACAACTCAAGCTGTGGCGTTTTATATTTATTACATATTTGAGGAATATTTTATTAATACTTTGCCTCCACCACTGATCCCAGAAAATAAATGTTTGCTCTTTATCATGCATGACATCCTGTTATGGATTTACTGACAGCTGCAAGGGCATTGGATCTTCTGAATTTCACTCTTCTGAATGGAAAGCCTATCCGTATTATGTATTCCAACCGCGACCCTAGTCTCCGTAAGAGTGGCGCTGGGAATATATTTATCAAGGTAATAAAAATTTGACAACCATGTGTTTTCTTTTGCAGCTCTTTCTTATAAAGCCGTGCTTCAAAAATCTCATATGGTTTATTTTATGTTTTTTTCCCATGCTTGTTGGATCTGGCAGAATTTAGATAAGGGAATTGACCACAAAGCTTTGCATGATACATTTTCTGCATTCGGAAACATTCTCTCTTGCAAGGTAGCCACAGACTCCTCTGGCCAGTCAAAAGGTTATGGCTTTGTCCAATTTGACAATGAGGAATCTGCCCAAAAAGCAATAGAGAAGTTGAATGGTATGCTGTTGAATGATAAGCAAGTCTATGTGGGCCCCTTTGTTCGCAAGCAGGAAAGAGACACTGCTATTAGCAAGACAAAATTTAACAATGTCTATGTAAAGAATCTCTCAGAATCAACAAGTGATGAAGATTTGAAGAACATTTTTGGCGAATTCGGTACAATCACTAGTGCTGTAGTGATGAGGGAACCAGATGGGAAATCCAAGTGCTTTGGGTTTATTAACTTTGAGAATGCAGATGACGCTGCTAGAGCTGTTGAGTCCCTCAATGGAAAGAAATTTGATGATAAGGAGTGGTTTGTTGGGAAAGCTCAAAAGAAATCTGAAAGGGAAGTTGAACTGAAACTTCGATTTGAGCAGACCATGAAAGAGGCAGCTGATAAATTTCAAGGAGCAAACTTGTATGTTAAGAATTTGGATGATAGCATAAGCGATGAAAATCTTAAAGAGCTATTCTCTCAATATGGAACCATAACATCATGCAAGGTTTGTTATTTGTTTTCTAGAATAATTAAGTTCGTCCAATTCTGGTAATCAGGTGGCTGAATCCTATTTTTAAATGTGACAGGTTATGCGAGACCCTAATGGAATAAGTAAAGGATCAGGGTTTGTTGCATTTTCAACTCCAGAAGAAGCATCTAGAGCTGTAAGATGATAATGCTGTCCCTACTTTCATGATCTTATCATAAGCTAATAGCATTTTTTTGTTATCACAGCTTGTGGAGATGAATGGCAAAATGATTGTTAGCAAACCTCTGTATGTTGCACTAGCACAAAGAAAGGAAGATAGGAGAGCCAGGTTGCAGGTATGTTGTCTTGATATTTGCTTTGGGCCTTGACCAAACTGTAATTGGGCAAAAGATGGTTTGGATTTTTAAAGCATGTGCTGCACTTTTACAGGCTCAATTTTCTCAAATGCGACCGGTTGCAATGCCACCTTCAGTTGCACCTCGTATGCCAATGTACCCACCTGGTGGTCCAGGTCTTGGGCAGCAAATATTCTATGGCCAAGCACCTCCTGCTATTTTTCCACCTCAGGTAACTATATATTTTACATTCTATTTATTGGCATTACTAGTCATATGATGTATATTTTAACTTCCTGAATTAATCAATATTATATTATTTGTACATCTGTTTTCTGAAATTTATTGCTTATGGGATTTTCTTTTTGTCAGCCTGGATTTGGATATCAACAGCAGCTTGTCCCTGGTATGAGGCCTGGTGGGGCTCCCATGCCAAATTTCTTTGTACCGATGGTTCAGCAAGGCCAGCAGGGTCAGCGTCCTGGTGGCAGAAGGGCTGGGGCTGTTCAGCAAAGTCAGCAACCTGTTCCATTAATGCAGCAGCAGGTTTGTTTCATCAATTCATGGATTTTATAATACCTTTGCTGCATACTGTCACATCTCTAAATAATTTATCTGATGATTGATATTTAAATGACAGATGCTACCCCGAGGGCGGGTCTATCGTTATCCACCAGGGCGTGGTCTACCTGATGTTTCAATACCTAATGTTGCTGGAGGCATGCTTTCTGTTCCATATGATATGGGTGGCATGCCAATGCGTGATGTGCCACTTTCTCAGCCAATTCCAATAGGAGCCTTGGCCTCAGCACTTGCAAATGCTAGTCCTGATCAGCAGAGAATGGTATGCACTGCTTTGCTTCATTTTTTTGTAACTTCTATGTTCTGTACAGCTATGCTGTCCAAGTTTAGATTATACTTGTAGTATAATATGAGGGTTTTTCTTCAATTTTAAAATATTTAGTTGCACAAACCATGTTGAAGAGATATCCAAATTTCTTACCCCTTAATTAAAAACTATTTTGAGTTCCCCTATTGAGATGTGAACTTTTATTTACATTTAATTTCCTAGAAAAAATTGCTATGATTTTTTTGTTATTAATTGTTTGTAAAAAGGTTCAAACAAGTTTCTGGGAAAAGCTTAACTCGCATTATTTTGGGTAACTCAAATTTTTTACATTGGGTGAAAATGTGCAGATGCTGGGGGAGAATCTCTATCCGCTTGTTGAACAGCTTGAGCCTGATGCGGCAGCTAAAGTTACAGGGATGCTTCTGGAGATGGATCAGACTGAGGTTTTGCACTTGCTTGAGTCACCAGAAGCTCTAAAAGCCAAGGTTGCAGAGGCAATGGAGGTTCTGAGGAGTGTTGCTCAGCAGCAGCAGACTGGTGAACAACTGGCCTCATTGTCATTAAGTGACAACCTTGTCTCCTGAGATTGAATGCATGCGAGGGTCTTGTCTCCTTAAACAGCATGGTAGTGTGTGGCCTTTGTTGAGTTCAAATGAGTTGTGCTTCGGTAGGAGGTTTTGATTTTAATACCTTTTCAGAGCTTTGGAACTTTGGTACCATTACTTTCATGCTTTTATAGTTTATTGCTATATGTGGAGTATTATGCACTTTCACTGCTTTATACATGTTGGATTGAATTGATTGTGTGCCTTTGGGATGAAAAATTTTGCAGATTCATGAGTCACGTTACTTATGGTCCTTAATTGCTCTAGAAAGCGGATTCATGAGCTGTTTGTATCCCTAAGAAAAATTGAAACACGATAATTTCTTGCTGATTCCCTATGGACGTCATATCTAGATCAAATACCCCATTAGATAACTATGGCTTAGAATAAAGAAAGGCCTGTGATTTCAAACGCTATATCATTACAGTCGGAGACCGCTAAGCTGCTATACGCTCAAAAGGTTACAGACACCTCCTCAATGAGATTTTCAACTTTTGAAGCCATAAGTTCGAATATTGAGAAAACAAGATAAGGTAACAAGCTAATTATTGGGCCAAGGGCCTGCACCCCGGGAAAGAGGAATCTGAGACAACATAAAAGCAAGCTAGCAAGGAGACTCGAATGAAAATCAAATCTAGCCTGTCATGTTCCGTATTAGCAAAAGATAGTACAACATCGTGAGCTATTCTATAAACAAATAGATACTATAGATTTTTATTTAACTTCTAACTCGCTGAAATTTTAAGACAAGCCCCTAAGTTGCTAAGTCAACATGTATTCTATGCACAGAAATGACAAGTAAGCCAGTAACTAGACTCTTGGCCGCATGCCTAACAAGTGTATACCTGCTTGTCAACATAGTTAGAAACATGCATTCAATACTAAATACAAGCTTTTAAAACTTTCGACAATCTTTTCATCAGGCATCGTTTTAATTAGCACGCCTCAATCTCAACCCTACATCAGCCTCTCGGTCATGCCGGATTAATCCAGTGCCCATCAGATTAGAAATCTGGGTTTCAGAGGAGGTCCCTGTCTCACTTTGCTTCTCTGCTGAGTCTTCCCCATAGTTATGAAGTCGACGACCGATAAGATATCGGTCATCCCGTATAGAATTGTGGAGGTTAGTGAACCATACATGAAATCTCTTTGCACAAAAGCCCAAGAAGCTGAAGCCAAGGCATCCTAGCCATGCAAATCGATATACAGCAGAGTTGACCACTAATGGATAGCCAAGCACAGGAAACACCCCTCTGGCTAATACGTAAGGTACACATAAGGCTGTCAGCAGCTTCATTATGATGGGAAATACAATCTCCCGCAATACCCAAAGGCCCTGCAGTCTAGAGAAACCATCTTCTCTCACCCTTTCAAATTTTACTCGCCAGCTTTCATCTACCAACGGCATCATATGATCTAGCATAACCTGCATAAATAACAAACCAACTTTTAATCCTTGGGGTGGATAAATCTCCTCGTTACAAGATAAGAAACTAAAAATTTACTAGATGTTAGCTTCTTTATTGCAAAACCAACAATAACCAGATCAATATTCTGCTGCTCATTTTAATTGGTGGTATAACACTTACCAGTCTAGTCCAGATCTTAAGAAAAATGAGACCCAATGCCCAGTCCTGATAGAGGAGGAAAACTGGACTTTCATCTACAGGCACACGCATTGGCACAATCACCAAGAGCTCAAAAAGCAGACCAATAAGAACAGGAATGACAAAAATCTGCGCATTTCAGCACCAATAAAGATCTAAGAGTTAGAATATCTGTAACTCAGAAACAAGTAGAACAAGTAGAAAACCAAATTATTCCAAATGACATACCCATATTGATAAGAGCATGGAGCTCTTGATGACAATGGTACCCCACTTCCATATTTGGCTAAACAGAACTGCAGCCCTCTTTGTTCTAATGTGCTCAATGGAGTATCTAGCTCCAGCTATGGCTGTCCAAATGACATAGCTTCCAATGATGAAAGCATAAAGATCTAAGATGAGAGACAAAATAAGAACCAGTTAGCAGTGAATTACAAACAAGACATTACAACAAGAAAAAAGGCAGTCAAACTGCATTACCATTGCACTTAATGCCATGAGTTATTGGGAGAAGTGGAATGGAATTGAAAAGTGCACGTCCAAGTGATATTGGTACTACTATCAAGGCAGAGTTAAAGATAAGCAAAGTCATCCAGGCAACCACCAGCAAGAGAACAATGCGAAGTACAAAGCCATACCTGCTAAAGAATGCATCAACAAATCTTAGATAACGTTTGATATGAAAGAAATAAGAGCAGATTCTCTACAATATGTTTAATTAAATTACATTACAATGTTTGTTTTGCAACGAACCACTGCAATGTAAGATTAAAATGCAATCACATTATAGCCAAGGGATCTAATGTGATTACAGTCCAAGGAATTACTATATGACATTCATATCGTTCTAACGTGTCTAAACAAAATAAGTAGTTAAAATCTCTTGCATTTACAAACTATACAATATCAATCAACAAGAATAACTGCCTTCTAAGTGCAAATTCAATGTTAAATGATCTTTTTTATGTTAATTGCATAAGCCAAACCCACAAATTCCACATCATGAATCTACAATCTTAGAGCAAAGGTGCATGCAAAAATACCATCAAACAAACAAAACTATAAAAGCTAAGGTAACTTCAACGAATGCAATGACACCACAATGTAAATCAGACCCATTTTGTAACATTGTAAATCAAAAGCACCATATAACTTACTCTGAATCCGATTGTTCGTCCCCGTCAAACACCTCCACAACATTGGAGATTCCTGATGCAAGAAGGCCCCTATTTGGATCATCACCAGCTGCAAGTGCAACCATGGCCCGTTCCTGTCCACCTAGTTGCACAACCTGTAGTCTATCCTGCCGTCCTGGTTCCCCGTTGGCATTTTCCTGGCCACCACTCTCCTCAGGTCTGGGAAGTAAAAAATCGGTTAAGCCTAATGCCCAGCCAACTGCAGTAAACCAGTAGCGGAGAAGAGACTTGATTGTTGTCCGCAGTTTAAAATGCTCAATGGCAAATGGAATGCATATTTGAAAGAGAAGCATGTCAGCTGGAATCTCAGTAAATGGATCCGATACCCTGCAACAAGCAAATTATTTAAATGTAAGTTAACAAGAAGTATATATAATTGAAGGAAAAGGTAAAGGTATGCGCCAATCTTACGATATATCAAGTGGGAAAATAGAGGGTGCCATCCTCATAGCAAGCTTGACTGGCAAAAATACCAGCATCACAATCAAACTCCCATATACTGCAACAGATAATAACACCCTCCGAGCATGCTTGTGTACAGGATCATCAATTAAATCACGGAAGGGATTATAGTTTGGATCAGCTGGATCTCGAAGAAAGTACAGAACTCCATTACGTAAAACCTGCCCATGACAAGAAAAAGAATATTAACAGACTAATATTACAACAAGACCATGATTACCACATAAAACAGTTGATATCATAGAATGGTCAAGAGCAGTACCCCTCGAAGAAGGCTGACAAAGATGCTTATTTGTAGCATGTATACGATTCCTACAACCCAATGAACCAATGAGCTTGCTAAAGGTGAAACTGAGAAGAACTGAACTCTTTGAGACATTGATTTCCCAAACATCCTTATAGTACATACATCTAGCCACCATCCACACATCAAAGGAAACACTCCAAGCTCAATTACAAGCAGGAATGCAACTTTAATCATTGTCATCAAATGCCTCATTGCTGCCAAGAACTGCCTGAAGAGGGACGGAATTGTCTCAGCTATAGAAGCAATACCATAGAACCTCCCCACTGTCAAAGGCTCACCCCTAGTGTACCTAATCAAAGTGACAATACCCAGGTAGAAGAAGACTAAGGAGAATATAAACATGTATCCAATAGCAAGAGTTGTAACATCAGAAAGCCTTGATGCTCCAATAGTTGATCCTTTCAAGAGATCAGCTGAAAATGGTGCACTTGTGTTGCTTGAAACTTCACCTATTCCACTAGAGTTTGCTTTCAACATTTCTGCAACCTGGCCAAGCATGCCATTTTCTTCGCCTTCAGATGTTAAATTCGTAACAGCAGTTAATGCATTCTTCAATGTGATATTTGCCAAGGAAAGGGCAGTGTCTGTCAGAGGCACGACTGCTGAGAGGACAGGACCGCTTGCAGATGAGAAAAACCAAGATACATAATAGAGAATAATCCGGCCAAGAGAAAAAGGCACAAAAATGACAACACCAAGGAATATCATATTGCTCGCTAGAACCTGCAAGAATCAATCATTAAGTCATTCAAGAATCTCATGTTAACAAGGGAAAAAGGCCAAATCTGAATTTTGTTTCTTTTCTGAGTATCTAGAGTTTTGCAGATTGTCAAATTTATAGCTCTAAAACAATAAAATTTTTAAGGAAAAAATATCATTAGCATATCTCAATAACTGTGCTAATTCTACACATAATGGAGATCTGGACCCCTGGCTGACATCACACAGTTTGAAGTATTACCATATAAAGGAACAACCATAAAATTATAAGATTATAACTAGCGTCAAAGTCATGCATAAAATTATATAGCAATACACTGCCATCTAATGTCGGTATTTTGGAAGTGGAACCATTTAAAGGAACAATAATAGAGGCAAGAATTGCACTCTCTAACAAGGAAGATAAATGAAGAAAGTATCCTTCATTAAATATATAACAAATCGAACGCCATCCAGCATCCAACCAAGAAAAGGGCTGAAAAACTGCTCAAGTTTGTCGTGCAACAAAGTCCCAAACTATAAGTCTGCTATTAATTCCAATTTGGCATCAAAAGCCAGTGCCACTCAAAACATTCACACAAACACGCCCAACACATCCACACAATGGCACACACACACACATACAAATCACCTTTGTTTTGAAGGTGAGATGTTGATAAGCTAGTCTCAGCGCATAAAGGTTCCCAAGAGAATCACCAACAAAAAGGCAAGGCAAGCACTTAAATAAGATCGGTAAGAGATTGTCAATCGGAAGACCAGTGATTAAGGACAGACAGTAAATTAAAACAACCAAAGAGACTTACAGTGAATGCATTCTCAACCAAATGGAAAACAGGACCCTGCATGCCAACAAGCTCATCAAAAGGTACATCCTCGGCGCCATCAGCATCATCCAGGCCATCAAACATCTGTTCAACATGAGCTTCAAGACGAGCTGCCTGCATTTCCCACCTAGCAGCCACATTTTCAGCATTCCTTCTGATCATTTGACCAGCTCCACCAATGCCTTGCACTCCACCAGCATCTTCACCATTACCATCACCAGCAAAATTCCTATTAGCTTGTCCAGGGGGTCGCCTAGCAGCACGAGCACCATTCCTATCCCCTTCATCTTCTCTCTCAGCCTCTTGTCCTCCAAGCTCTCGAAGATGCCGGAAATAGTCCCTCAAAGAAGTGGCTCCAAGAAAAATAAACACAATGCTAGCAGAAAGTAGGAATCCATGCAAACAATCAGTAAGAATGATTGTGGTGGAAATATGGCTTAAGAATAATCTCTGAGCTTCACCAAAACTCCTGACAAAAGCCAACCGCCATATCCAAAAGGTAATGAAAGGTATAATGAGGAGCCAAACTGAAAGTACAAAACTAAGGCGCAAAAAGAACTGCAGAACATGACAAGCTTTCATTGCCATCCCAACAATAAACTCCTGAAAAGGAAGCCTTGCTGGAGCGTTCTCAGCATACACAGGGGAGAAAGAAAATGCATGCTTGCAAACCTGCAAAGAAAACCCTTAAAGAATTAAAATCACACAGCAAATGTACCTTTTGAAGCATAAATATTTTTCTAAAAACAAAGAAATGAAGAGAGAGAGAGAGAGAGAGAGTCACATGGAAAAATGTCTTTTAAGCATAACTTTAAAAAAAATAAAAAATTTAAAAACAATAAGAGGAAAGGGAGAGAGGCATAGACATAAACAAGGAAACAGAAAGGAAGGGGTAGACAACTAGCTGACACATGCCAGTATTGAAATGCCATAGGAAAATATGATTTGATGAGAAGCCCATGCTCACAACATGGAAACGGAAAGTAACATAGAGCTGCTAACTGCCTCAAAAGCTGTAAACCACATTCACATGGCTTTGCAATGTGTTACTAACATGGAAAGATTGTATGTACCTTATGCAGGCTTTATAGCCTTCAAAACCTACAGTTCAAGAATAATATCTAACAGCATTAACTTGGCGTCTTTGATCATGTGTTAGTGACATTTAAAAGGAAAATTAAAGCTCGAGTGCTTTCACAAGAACTATTATTGCCACCCGTATTCATTCAAACTTAAAGAAGTTAGTTGTAGCCAATGAAGACTCTGATCATGCAAAACTGATGAGAATCATCAGAAAACCATGTGCTTCTCCCCATATGACTGCAAATAGCATTGAGTTTTGAGACATAATTTAGCGCAATCAACACAACAATAAAAAAATAAGTTGTTCCTTTTTATTTTTCAAGAATCCAGCAACGGAAGCTCTCAAGATTGCAACTTTCAATGGCAGTCTTTCTTATAAAGTAATCAACAAAAAGAATTAAAAGAAAATAAAAGAAAAGCCCAAAACTGTCTTCATTTCTTAATCACCTTTGTTAATCATCATTCAAACACCAAAGCAAGAGATTTAATTAAAAAATAAAAACCTAAAACCCCAACTGGATTTAACATAATTTACGAAACTACCTATCATTTCTACAGAACTCATTACAAAAAAGAAAAAAAACTAACCTCGCATTGGCGAGCATTGCTGTGATTGAGCCACTGAAGAAGGCAATCCTGGTGGACAAATTTGATGCTGCCGCTACACGCGCAAGGGTATCGAAGCGGATTTTCTGCATCCCCGGGGTTTCGGCAGATCCTGCAAACGTCTTCCTCGTCTTCTTCCTCCTCCATCTCCGCATCATACTTCGCCGCCGCCCCAACGATACCGACAACGCCGTTGATGAAGACGCTTTTTCTTCCTTCTCTAACGATGTGGACGATGTTGATGGCGACGGCTTTATGCTGTCCGCAATAACGGCGGCTGCGGAGGAAGTGGGGGTTTCGCCGTCCAGAGCAGGAGAAGGCGGCTCCACGCGAGCGATCTCCATCGGGCGAGTTGGCTCAGCGAGTTTGGGGGGAAAGGGTCCGAGTCGGGTGAACCTTGTGTGATTTTATACTTTTTAAGTTACCCTTTTATGTTGGTTGTGACGACGGATCGGCCGAGTTTGAGATGAGTTCCCTCAAAATTGTGCTGCCGAGTTTGCCCCTCACTTTTTGGTTTTCGTTTTATATTGGAGGATAATATGTCGGCTACTCGTAGGAAGGAAACTTTGGCTACGTGGAATATTGTTATTGGCTGCTCTTTTGTCTCCACTTTAGAATCATAAACCCATCCTTTATCAAAAAATTTTATATATTTTTAAATAAATTCATTTTCATTATAGTATCACACACATATATATTAATTTTTTGTGATCTTCAATAAAATATTTCATTTATAAATTTCATATTTATTAACGTTAAAAAAGACTAAATATAAAATCAACGAGCTTTAATTTGTAATTCTAACGTCTTTTAATTGCCCAACATATTTAACCTAAAGTATTTTTTTTATCTCCTACAATTTCTCTAGTCATCAAAATACTTATTCCGAATATTAAATAATAATATCTTCTGATTTTCATTAACCCAAAGTTTCATTCTATTTTCGCAAAGAGGGCACCAAATTTGCCTTACCAAGTCTCATCTATTACTTGCTGCTTATAATTTGCAAATTTGGGGTCAAAACTCAAAACCCTGTCAACAGTGAAAGAAAAAAAAACTTTATTTTAATCAATGCATGGATTCAATTCTTGGTTTTATAGTAAAATCATTGATTAAATTCATGATTTTTTTTTAAGTTTATCATTATAACAACTCAAGTTTAAGTGTTACTGACTCAATAAATTTTTGAACCTAAATTTTGTAATTTTTAAAAAATTTAACTCAAGTGTTTAATATTAACTGATTTAAATTCTTATATATGTTTTAACAATCAGATTTATATACAATAATAGATGAAATATCATAACCATCATCTCATGCAAAAATGATAAATTGAAAAAGAATGTGTTTTGTTTTTTTAAACTTTATTTATTGAATAAAAAGAGATAATTTTTATTATTAATAATCTTGTATTTTTTATTTTGGTACTATTTAGATGTTCTTTTTACAAAAATACTAATAATAATAACTATAAACAAATTTGTGATATAAATATTATGAGAACAAATTTAAAATTTGTATTAGGAATATATGGGTGACTTCGGAATAGGGATAAATTGGGAAAATAATAATGGGGATAAGAGTTTTTAACTCATTTAATTTAAAATACACTTAAAAGAAGGGAACCAAACCAAATTTATGAGAAACCAACCCCAATTTTAACATTGTCCCTCAACATATATAGCAATAGACTAAACAATTTTGTATACAACACAACAGAATTTAAACGAGTTTGAGTTTAGATTAATTATGTTTTATGTATTAATTGTATTAATACTGTTAAGATACAAATAAATAATTTATTAATAATGTTAAACATGTTTAAGATATGATTAGTTAATAATATTATTGTGTATCTATATAACTTATGATCTATTTATTATTTATTTATTTAATTGTGTTCACGTGTTATGTAAACACATTTAGTACACAATTAAGATTCATTTATTAATCTATATAAATATTAATATTTTTATTTATTGATATTGAATTTTATTATATTTGATAAATATTATATATTTATAATTTTTAATAATAAATTTGAATAATAGAATCATATTTTACTTGTATATATTTTAATTCAATTGTTTTAATCATGTGAACAATGTCATAATTTCATATAAATTTTAATCGTATCAACTGTGTCATATAAAATTTAACCCAATATATTTAATAAACGCGTTAACTATGTTGTATTATCTTATACATTTATTAAATTTATTCATATATGTATTTAAGATATTGACACGATTAATTAATCATATCATATTCATATTTATCTATATAGCTATTAAAATGATATAATTACAATACAAATATACAAATTGTCAAGTTTATGTAATAAACACTGTCTTCAATGTCTTAATTTAAAGCTCATTTAAAGAATTTTTTATGATAAAAAAAGAGTTTAATCTAATTATTATAACCATAATTATAATTGATTTAAAAATCAATAGCTGAGTTACCAAGAAATTATTTTTTTAAAGAATATTATTTCTTGTTTTGTGCATCTACATTTTTAAATTATGCACAATAAAAAAATTTATATAAATCGAGAGTCTAGAATATAAAGATTAATAAGTATATGAAAAACATATCAATAGTGTCTATTACTTTATAAGAGAGAGTTTCAAGAAATACCTTTAATAATTTATGGATGTAATCATTTTTAATATTAATATAATTAATAAACATTACTCAAATATTTTACTCCTAAATAAAAGAAAAAAAAATTAATATCGAT
The DNA here is from genome assembly GCF_002168275.2 of Theobroma umbraticum. Lineage (NCBI taxonomy): Eukaryota > Viridiplantae > Streptophyta > Magnoliopsida > Malvales > Malvaceae > Theobroma > Theobroma umbraticum. Next base: position 7,797,865 of record NW_018397254.1, on the reverse strand, counting down.
ACTAACTCAAACAACTAGCCTTTAGCCCAAATTAAGTTGACCCATCCGAGGTCGGCCCAATAGGGAACTGAGAAGTAAGGTTTTCAAGCTGGTCAGTGGTCTGGGCTGCCTTAACCCAAATTAGTTTGGGTTCTGTGCACTGTTTTGTGATAAAGAGGAAAAAGGTCCATAAAATAAAGAAGATAAGAAAAGTAGAACAAAAATATACTTTCAGTAAAGCAAAAATTATATAAAATATCCGACCCCAAAACATTATCATGATATCCCAACTTTCATTATGACACACCCATCCAAGCGTCCTTTAACGAGCGTGAATGCCACCCAGCTCGACGACATCGAGCCCCCAGGTTTCGTCAACGGCTAGGCCGTGTCCACGAAAACCCCTCTTCGCGCGTGGCGTCACGTTTCTTTTATGAAAATCCAAGAACCCACTGCAGGAGGACGACTCCATTTTTATGGCACTTTCTACTTTAGTTGGTCTCCCAATTGATTGCTCATGCATAACATTTTCTACCCCTTTAATTTTTCTCCCTCTATCACCGCTCGTCTCTTTATGACTGACATTCACCATTTTTCCATCGTTTCCTTTTTTTTTTTATTATGTTTTGTCTTTTCCTCCTCCATCATTATTGCTGTTAACATGTGTTATAAGTAACTTTGGTAGGTTGTCGGTGGGTCGTAGCATCCTATGTTAAAATGACCAAAAAAACTGCCCCTTAAGTCCAAACATAGTATCTCCCGTGTCCTTCTGGTTTCTGGGTTTTATGTGGTTGGTAATTTGAGCTACAATAATTCTCGCTTCACTTCAGTGTCAGTTTATTTATTTAAATAATTCCCTTCGCGATTTTCTTGCTGTAATGGTGGTTGAGCACTGAGCTAGCTGTTGTTTAAACAACTTGATTCTGCACAAGCATAAGTGAGAGCGAATAAATATTTTAACTACTCTCTCTTCTTTGTTTATTTATTTAGTTTCTTTCCCCCACTTGAAAGCTTGCGGTTTTGCTTTAAGTTGGATTTGTTTATGATTATGCATGAGAATTGATGTGTCATGTTAGAGTGTTGACAGTGTCTAGATCACAAACCAAAGTCGCTTTCATACTAAGTAAGATCATTGTGTACATGGCAAAAGTTGAGCATCACATTTTGTTTTTTCCATTTTACATTTGATTTAGAACAATTGGTGTTCTTATAAATTTTCTTTAAGGCTGTCAATTGAGTAATTTTTCCTTCTTAAGATGCATGTTCTGGCACCAGTTAGTGAGTTGATCTGTTAAAGATGGTAAATATGTACTGCATGGTGTAGTATTTGGAAGGTATATTTTATGCTTTTTTAGACCAAAATTTAGTAATTTTCTTCTTTTAACAGCAAGAAAAGAATTTCTTAGTTGCCAATGAATGTTGGTCCTCTTGGCATCTATGTTGTCTCCGACTTACATTCTGCGAGTGAAGTTCATTCTCTGTTATTTGTAGTGTTTTGTTGAATTTGGGTACTCCCTAGTCCAGTCTATTAATCCCTTAATGAAGGCATGCGTCTAGAGATGCAGAGATGCAGACAATCCCCTTTCAATGCTGTTATAATGATTGATTTATTTTGCACCTACCTGTTTTAGGACACTGTGGTGAGTGAAATTTTGTATGAAGTATCTGGGAATGCTCGGATTTAGTCAAATCCTTTTGGCGTTTGTTCTGAATATTGTTTCTGCTTTCTTTACTTTCATAGCCAGGTACACAAGATTCAGAATTTGTCACTATCATGTGCATGTTTGCAGATCTCAGTAGCCATATATTTACTGCCACCTCTTATAATAATTTTATCAGAGGAAGAAAATTGTTCATAATGCACTAATGATTTAATTCTATTTGAACACAGCATAATGAGCTCTCTCTTTCAATCTGACAACTAAAATCTAGATGACAAAGACTGTTTCTTTCAGTAGTTGGCTTTACTTCTGCAGTTTATACATTGCTGAGTTAAGCTGCTAGCTTGATTCTTTCAACAGCATACTGTATGACTGCTTTAAGTTGATAACATTACAATTCTTTGTTCTTCATTTTGGTTCTGAAACAGGATTTGATATCATGGACCACAAAACGTGGCTTTGGCGGAAAAAATCTTCTGAGAAGACAATTGTTGCTACTGACAAGGTTGACATGTCTTTGAAACGAATTGATGAAGAGGTAATGAAAACCTCTACTTTCCTCCACATGTTTTCTTTTCTTTTATTTTCCCTTGTCTTAATTTCTTGTTTAGAGATGTTTATGATCCTTGCATATGATCTATGCCAATGAATCATGGATCAATATTTTTCTATACTAGGTACAAATGCCTCCGATGGAGGGGCCACGAGATAGAATAGTGAAAAATCTAAATGAGAAGCTTGCTTCAGTCCTCCTTGATTGTCATGCTCAAGAAGATCTGGTGACAAAAAATGTGAAAATGGCACCAGAAGCAGATGCAGGTGATTTGCTTTTATCCTTTCTCCTCCTCTTTTCCTCTGTCAAAAAGCTACCCTAACAAATCACATTATCAGTGGAAAACATTTCTTAATTTGTTTGCATGTGCACTTTGTTTTGTCTATGATCTAATGAATAGAAGTTTCTTCTAGGTTGGGAAAAGGCAGAAGCAGATGCAATCTTTCTGAAGAAAGAGCTAGAAGAAGCTTTGAGGCAGGGAAAATTGGCAAATGAAAAGTTAACTCACTCAGATGCTGCATTGAAGGAATGTATGCAACAGCTAAATTTTTTTCGAGAAGAGCAGGAGCAAAGGATGCGTGATGTTATCATGAAGACATCAAGTGAGTTTGAGAAAGCACAGGAAGCATTACAAGACAAGCTGACAGAGACAAACAGAAGGTTTGAAGAGTTGGTGGTTGAGAATTCTCGACTGAGTAAGGCCCTGCTAGTCGAAGAAAAATTGATTGAAGATCAGCAGAAGCACAAGTCTCAGGCAGAAGCAGAATTTGGTGCACTAATGGCTAGATTAGATTTCACTGAAAAAGAAAATACATTTTTGAAATATGAGTTTCATGTCCTCGAGAAGGAGCTTGAGATCCGAAATGAAGAGATGGAATACAACCGTCGATCAGCTGACTTAGCACATAAGCAACATTTGGATGGTGTAAAGAAAATTGCAAAGTTGGAAGCAGAATGCCAGAAGTTACGTCTCCTTCTGCAAAAGAGGCTGCCTGGTCCCGCTGCTGTCGTGAAAATGAAGAATGAAGTTGAAATGCTGGGGAGGGACAAGACGGAGCTGAGAAGAAGAAAGTTGATTTCCACTAGAGATTTGATTATCAGAGACTCTGCCACTGAAAATTCTCCTGGTAATCCAACCAAGAACATCAATCTCCTGTTAGAGCAATTACGCAATGTGGAAGAAGAAAACAGGACTCTCAAAGAAATGATGACCAAGAAAAATGCTCAACTCCAGTCATCAAGTTTAGTATGTTCTCAAACATTATCGAGGCCAACACAGGTTGAGATTCAGCCTAAAAAGCTGTTTACAGGACAGAACTCCATGGAACTGCTAAGGAGTAGTCCAATATCTAGTGAACTATCTCAAACATCAGGTTTTGATAGTGGCAGTATTGATGGAATTAGCTCTTCTTGTTCATGGGCTAATGCTTTGATTTCAGAATCTGCACATTCTAGAGACAGAAAACTTAGGAATCCAATGGAACACAAGGCGATTACAGTTCCAGAAATGAGATTAATGGATGATTTTGTCGAGATGGAAAAATTAGCCTTGGTTTCTGGAGGTGGATATAATCCACTATCAGATGGTGAGGGATTGCTTCCATTTGGGCAGGGTCACTGTGGTTTCAGCAACGCAAAACAGATCCACTCAAGAGATGTAGCAGCTGAAAGATCTTTTGATTGGCTTCAGGTTGTTTTGCATGCTATCTCCGAGCACAAACGTATTTCCAACCGAAGTTTAGATGAAATTCTCGAGGACATCAAAATTGCTTTGGGTTGTAGCACTCTTTTAACTGATGGTGATGTTAGTAAAACAGCATGCTCAATGCATCCAATAGAATCTGATGCTCTCCATATCAGCGGCTACATAGGCTGGAAATCTCCAAACACATCTCCTTCTGTAGGTTCACTCAGTGGAGCTTCTAGTGTTGAGAACTCAGCACAAAAAACAAAGAAGCAACAGTTTCAATCCAATCTGGGCAAGTCAATCTCTAAAATCGTTGAGCTGATTGAAGGAATTGATCTAACATCTTACAATACCTCTGCCAGTTGTCTAGAGAGAGATCAAAGTCCCAAACAAGCAGCAGCTCATGCAGATTACTTTGTCCGTGTTTTTCAATGGAAAAGTTCTGAATTAAGCACTGTTCTACAACAATTTCTTCGCACTTGCAATGATCTGTTGAATAAAAGGGCTGATCTTGAAAATTTTGCTGGAGAACTCTCATTTGCTTTGGACTGGATTTTGAACAACTGTGTTACTCCTAAGGAAGCCTCAAGTGCAAGGGATAAGATCAAAAGGCATTTTGGTTGGATTGAATCACAAAATGATAAAGAAGTTGGTTCCGAAGGGAATGTTTTAGTACTGGAACCAGACGTGATCCATATTTCTGAAGAACAATCATCATGCTTAGGCTCCTTTGCTTCTTCACATGACCAGAATCAGAATGTTATCTCCAAAAAGGAGGGTATTCGGTGTAGCTTGGAAGAAGAAAACAAGAGATTAAATGATGATTTAAAGAATATGGAAGCCAGGCTGGAGTCAGCAACTGACAAGAGTGAGGCCTTGACTGTACAACTTAATGAATCAGAACAAAGCATTGGAAGCTTACAAACAGAACTTAAAATATTAAAAGAAACAAAGGAAATGATTGAGGATCAGGTTGAAAATCAGAAATCAATTAATGAAGATCTTGATACCCAGATTACTGTTGCAAAAGCTAAACTGAATGAAATCTTCCAGAAGTGCTCATCTTTGGAAGTAGAGTTGGAGTACAAAAATAACTGTTGTGAAGAGCTAGAAGCTACATGTCTTGAGCTTCAACTCCAGTTAGAGAGGTAAAATTCCATTTCTTAGTTTTACTTCCTGTCAATACTAAAGGAACACGTAAATATAGTTCTGATTTCTGAAACATAAAATTCACAGTGTGGCAAGGAAAGAAACACCAAAGTATGTCATGAATCGAGAGGGGAAGCAATCTCAAAATGTAAGTCATTCACATTTTTGCCTATTTCTCCTCTATTAGAAAAGACTGTCTACATGCCTGAAATACTAAAGTTTGATTATAATCTTCTCAGAATGGTAACATCATGCCTTGGGAATTGAACTAACTAGTTTTTGTAGAATCTGTTTATCTATTTATTGATTTATTCTCTCAATATGAAAATCATAGAATGTACATACTTGATTTGATATTTGGTTTTTTTCTGACATATAGCTTTGGCAAGATCATGTAAAATGCTGATCTTTCTATTTTGAGTAAAGGTTTTGTTATATATTGAGTTCAACTTTCTGTAAACACATGACCAACAAATGCAATTGAAAATGGAAAATAGATATCAAACACTGAGTATGTATTCTGCTTTTCCAACATGCAGGGTTGGGAAATTACAGCAGCTTCAGTGAAGTTGGCAGAGTGCCAAGAAACAATTCTGAACCTAGGTAAGCAATTAAAGGTGTTAGCCTCACCACAAGATGCAGCACTCTTTGACAAGGTTTTCTCCAGCAGTGGTGCTGCCACCACTGTAATGAATAACAGAAAGGTGAACAGACGCTTCTCCTTGCGTGATCGAATGCTAGCTGAGGATGGTTCTAAAGCAGAGTTTCTCAAGTCTCCCAATCTTAAAGGAACTTTAAGCGTTGGAGAAGCAGAGAATTCATCCCTTCCTGACTCCAATAATTGTAAGAACTTGCAAGCTTCTGGTTTGGTGGTACATACGTCAGAAGCACATGTTGGTTCCAAGAAGGAAGGTACTAACACTGCAGTTATGGCTTTGGCTATCGTGCCAAGCAAGAAGCAAGGAGTTGGTTTGCTAAGGAGGCTGCTGTTGAGAAGGAAGAAAGCTTACAGTAAGAAATCTCATTACCAAAAGACTGACTAGTGACTGGAAAAGGTGAAGAGGCTAGGTGAAAACTCCCTGGTGATAGGGAGTGAAGACACGGCCACTGAAGATAATACACTGGTAGTTTTCATAGTGTGGGGATTGGTTTTTTGTTTGATTTTTCCACCTTAATTACTGAGTGGTGAGAGCTTGTAGCCTCATAGTCCTTTCTGCAAAATTCATAATATGGGAGAGAGTGAGAGGTGTATAGTATCCTAATATGGCTTATGTATATTTCTGGGTTGGAGGGTGTTTGAAAACCAGAATAACTACAGTTTGAGTCAGTGGCTTTAACCAGAGAACTATCATTTGTGACATTTGATCATCAAATTTTCTTTGACCAAGATTGTGTACTTCTAGATTTTATGAGATATGTGCCTGCCCGCTCTAATGGCTTTCTCCAAATTAAACTGGAATGAGGGAGAACTAGCTCCTAATGCTAACTGAAACTCAAAACTACCTGAAGGTTAAGCATGCTTTACTGGAAGAATAAGAAGCTATGAAACTTGCTAAGTCTCGTTTAATGGCAAAGTTTAAGCACTACCATATCCTATGAGCGGAAATTCTTCAGTTCAGTTTGGAAAACATTACAAACATTCCCCAACCTTAAGCAAGCAGCAGGGAGAAGAAAACATAGATAGAAGAGAGAGAGACAAAAAAACAATATTATGTTAATCTCAGAACCATAAGAACAGCCACCGCTACAGCAAGCCAATTTAGCAAGTCTTAAGTGAGTAAGAAACCAATACCGTTCTCAAAGTCAACCTATCAAGTGTAAACTTCTTTCGTGGCTTACAGTTGAGAACATTAGGATGCTTTCCCAGTCTCACTCTATACAACAATGGTTTCTCAAAAAAAAAAAAAAAAAACATATTATTCTCCTCTATCTGAATAAAGTCATTCAACATTTGGCAACAGTCAACTTCTTGACCATTGGTTTCTCGCTACTCATCAATCTCTATACAAAATAAAATCTGCAATTTCATTGAGACCAGCCTCTTTGTAACATTCTGCAATGCGGTCCACATAGTCACCCCAGGTTCCCTCAATAGAAGCTAAATCCAACAGAAAAGCAGCCTCATCCAATGCAACCTGGAGAGTGGATTCAGAATTAACTAAAATTAACAATCCATAAGATTTTAGCCCATACAAGTATTTTTCCTTGCACCAATGGTTGAATATTGTTCTGCCACAATGTTACCTGGGCAGGAGCCTTCCCCTTCTTCAGGTCTTCTTGTCTACCTTCCTCTGTCACCTTCTCTTTGATGTATTCAATTTGCTCATCCTCCCATCGTGCAATGCCGGCAACATCCTGATCACAAAACATCCATGGAAGAGAATGTCTAAATAAGGGCGATGGGTTATATCCAAAAGGAATATATTGACGATCAAGAAACATTCATGCCTGATATGCACAGCCTAGAGTCCACCATGGTGATTTCAAAGCCACCCTTGCAGAATCTTTTGCTTCTGATGTACGCCCTACTCTACATATAAGAATTTAGGAAATCCTCTTTAAAAGAGAACCACATTGAAGTTCAGAATATTACACATGCAATTATAAAATCTTTCTACTCACTTAAGTAAAACCTCTGCGTTAAATACAAAAGGCCTTCCAAATCCTGGAAAGAGGTCCTTCTTTGTATAGAATTCCCCTGTCACCAAAGCTGAAACCTTCCACCCATAGTTGTCAAAAAGGGACAAAAAGAAATTAGCATAACCACACACACACACACAATCTAATACTAGGGACCAAAGCCAGACATTTCTTACTTGATCCCCTTCCTCAAAATGTCGCACAACCTTACGCTCCAAAACATCTGGAAACAGCCCAACCTGGAGGCAGAACAATGATTTTGCCACCATTAATCGTCTTATTTTGAACACTGAACTTAGACAATTCATTTTTGACTGCAGGACTATCTCATACACTGTTTTATGTACCTTTTTTAAGATATACACATCAAGACTAGAGATCTGTGATTCAGCAAAATCACCCCTTGTATAGAGGTTTTGGCCAGCGTCAGATGAAGCATGAAATAATTCACCATTACTTCCATGTAATTTATTGGCATCTTCCTCAACTAGGAGTCGATGAATAAACTGATCAACCTGGGTTGCAAAAGCTAGAAATAATGAGTTAATATGTCCACATATGCGTAGGTTCTGAGAAAAAGAGCTCTGAGCTATGTGCTACTTGTTCAACTCCAATTTATCAATCCAACAAGTGTAAATTCCAAAATGCTGGGTGGTTCAGTATCAATTATAACCCATTCATTTCTAATGCAAGCTTTCAGCTTAAATGTATTACATTGTTGGCTAAAAGCCACACCCCATGCTTGCGAACTTCCACAACTGGCATCTCCATTCTGTGTGAATAGCAACAGTTGCATGAAGATAAATCAAGGCAATGAAAACTTAATGCATACATTCATATGTTTTTAGAACAGAAAGTCAATAGAACAACATGACAGTTTAAGTCTCTTACCCAGGTGGAGCTGTTGGCCACCGCAGCAAAGCAGTTACAGCACCTATTCTCAAGGAATGGCACGTTACATACTAGTCTCTCCACTTCCATAATAAAGCTACTGATAATTGACATATTTTACAGAAAAAATGAGCAAAATTTTATCTAACCTGACAAATTTTCTGAAAGAGGAATGGCAAGGGGGATTAACCCATGCCTTGATCCTGGAGAACATATGCTTTCGCCTGTATACAGAGCACATGCAAGATGAGAGGAGTTCAAGTGGCATACATGTGGAAGTAAGAAGAAGCTTTTCTATTTTCAGGAACGCATGTTCTGGAGCCAAAGATCAGTCTTTGTCCAACTCATTGTGACTGATTTTAGAGATGGAATGATAGGAAAGAAAGAAGATCAAATCTAAAGCCCAGTGAGAAATCTCTTAAATATAATTTACTAAGCATTTTGTAACAGGTTACCATGAAGTAATCATCTCGAAACATGAGAGTTCTAATACCCCCAGTTAACTAGGATAAGAATAGCAGATCACACAATAAGCAATCAGTTTGTTAGTATTAACATATGATCAGAGAACCAATCTGCACAAGACCCGCACACATGCACAGATACAAACTGGAATATCTTATATCAGGGAGCAATTGACAAGAAATAATCATAATGTTGTCCTCCAATTTTACCATGTAATCAGTGAATGGTTTAAACTTTAGAAAGAACACAAATTGAATCAATCAATTGCAAAATTTTGTATTGAAGAGGTTAACTGCCGCGCACCTCTAGTTTGAAGCACTTTAAGCAAGTGATGAAGATTCTCAGGTGGTCGAGTGGCAGCTACATCCTTAATGAATGATATATGGCCTGCATTTGGTTCACTAAACGCTTATATACCCAAGTTCAACAAGCCCAAGAATATTTTGAAAGAAAAGAACAACTGAACCACTTGCTCAAGCGAGGTTCACAACTAACTGGAATTTAGTTTGACTGACTAGTTAGAAATCGGGGTCTGATTGTGCATTATTTATCACAACTACTTAACATTTCCAATAAACTAGCTACCCTTTGCCTTCACTTCCCATCCATTCTTCCCAAACCGAATTTAATTGACAACTTGAAATCAATCCAACTGATTTGTGCATAAGCATTTAAGACTTTGCTTCAAACACAAGAACAAGCAATCCAGTAGTAACAGCTAATCTTAATTACTTGCATACATATACCCAGTGGTTAATTTAATGGAAGAAAGTAAAATGGACCCATTTGCGAAACAAATAAGCTGACATGAAAACATGGAATAGCTTTAGCATTTTCATTTTACAAGCAAAATTGAAGTTGAGATGGAATGCAAAATAAAAGAAGAGCTGAGAAATGAAAAAGGGATGATGATGGGTGTTATGATTTACCGGAGGAAGAAGAACATGTTGCCCTGGCTCTAACGTGGCGAAGAGGGAGTGAGGTAGCACAAGGAGTTCTGTGCACCACTCCCACCACTCCCGCCCTCATGTTGCTTTTCTATCTGTGGACTGCGAAGTGGTGTAACTGCCTCAGCTAGTTACAAATCTTAGCTTACTTTTGTTTGCAGAGAATAAGATAAGACGTCCAACCAACCGGACATAAAACCTCGACCATACATAATTGCTGTCGAGGTTTTGCCCTTTCTTGCATTTTCTTTTCCTTGTGAAAGTGGCATTTTTTGGCAAAAGAAAACAATAAATTTATCTTTAATACCATTATTTGCATTCCTGGCCAAGGAAATGGATAAGGCCTCTAATGACTTTGGTTAGAATCCTACGTACCATCAAGCTCTAACCTTATGACCAATGACGAACTTTCCAACACTACTAATTCAGTATAAAGTTAGGTACGTACTAAACCCAAATAAACATCATATGATTTGAACCCAAATAGGCATCTCCGTCGGCCTATACCTATTGCGGGGAATCAATTTTCTATATTTTTAATCTTTTGCTACAATTTGCTATATTTGCTCCATTAAAACCTTTCATGGTAAAAGAATTTTTAATGAACAACAAATGCTCCAACGAAAATTGTGTTTCCCCATAGTGCTAATGTCAATATCATAACCTTGATTTGTAAATGATGGGTTCGCTTAGTTTGGTCCCATCAATACAAGTAGTGAGAAAAATCAAATGCTAAATATTCTGCAACGGAAACTACAACAACGCATCTTTTGAATATAAAGCAAGTCGGCCACCATTGGAGAATATTACTGTTTGCTGACAAAAGGGTTTTATATTTGATTTATAAGAAAGGCCCAGGAAGGAAGCCATTTGTTAATTTTTATTTTTTTTGTGTTATATTCTGAACAGAAGTGGACATGTAGAGGCATCCTTGGTTATACTTCTTTGGGTACTGAACAGAGAATTCTGGTACTGAATTTTGCTTGTGAGAACAAAGGACGTAAAAAAGAAAAAATTCCCTTGAATTTTTCTGTTTCTGAACAGAAAATTCATGAAGAATTTTCCTTGTACACTAATAATATTCTTCTATTCTTTCTCGGTCCCTATTACTGCCTCCTTCATTTCAAGTAAGGCATCTTCAAAGCATTTAGCCAGAAACTCTGGGTCCGGGATGATATCTTTAGCTACAAGAATTTGCATTTCGGCCCTACCAGCATAGCTCAACATGTGCATTGTGATAGCCTGCATTAACAACAGGCAAAACTCATAAATATATCATGTAGTATCATAGTAACAATTTTTACTTTCAGAAATCCCACTGATAATATCAATTTCAAGATGGGATGTTGTACCTGTGGTAGGCTGGATGTGTTGACCTTAATGCTAGTGATGGGGTTGCCTGCAAGTGTGATTTCCTCTAGAGGGCCGATTAAGTTTGAGATCGTGAAGGTAGTATTGCAGAGGAGTCTGTAATTAAGCAAACAGGCATACTGCAACACGAAAGAAATAAGAAAATTATTCACAAAGAATGCGGTTAGTAGACAAGAAATCTCATTGTTTTCTCAGGTATCATTGTCATTTTTGTTTTATTCCACCTTTGATCCTAGCAGTGACGTTACAAGGTCCCCGATTCTGTATGAGAAGTAAGCCTCCAGAGAGTGTTTCTTCCTGTCAACCATCGTCTTTGCTCTCTTCAGATACTGTAAAGGATTGTTACCAGCTTTCCTAAAGTAAACAGGAAGGAGAATCACACCAAATTTGTTACCCCATCGTGCTTCTGCAGCGCCCTTCATTAATTTGGATAGGTCCTGACAAAGACAAGTCATCATCCAAGCCATAGGATGCCAGATTCCAATGAATTTTTAACACAAAAAAAAGGGGCAAATGCAAATTTTTCAAAATGTTGCTGAGGCGTACGAAATCAGAAAGCCAAAACTGACCTGCAAACCTGTTTGTGCTCTTAAATTAACCATAGCTACCCCTGTCATACGAAGGCCCTCGTGCAAGGCTAACAACAAACATTCAAGTCAAATTACTTCTAGAAATATTGGGCAGAGTAATCATTGTCTTTCATAAACAAACTTTACCATTTGGTGTTCGGTGATCTAAGTATCTTGATAGCCCCGATGACACCACCCCAAAAAGAACATCATTAATGGTCTGCATTTTTGCATAAGAACGGGAAGTTGTAGCATTGTTAGATATTAATAGAAAAAATTATGCACATTTGACAACCTCACCTTGATGTGAACCAGAAACCTTCAGATTGCAATCTCAAATACTAATTGCTAAAGTGTCCTATTGGAAACATTAATCCACGAAATGATCAACGGTCTAACTTCTATATGCGATTAAACCTATCGAATAACTAATCTTTTCCAGTATAGTAGAATATAAGGACAAGCTATTTAAACTAAAAGAATAATATTTTCACCATTTACAAGTTCTCCCGCCGCCCACCCACATTAGAAAGAGGCAAATTCTCAAGGTCAATTACAAAATGTTAAAGAGACGTATAGCCATCCTCAACATGATTATAGTTGTGATAATGACATTAACTATCTACTCAGTACAAAATTTAGCTTGAAACATTCATGAGAATCTTGATTGGAGAATTAGTGTTTTAAAAAAATTAAACACCCAATAAATCTGATTTAGTAACAACTCAAGAGTAATTGGCTTTCAAATCAGGCGCAGAAATCCAGGATTCAGAGTCAAATTTCCCCCTAAATATAAACCGTAAATAGTAAATAAGAGTTTATGGAGGCTTAAAACCAGAGTTATTGAGTAAGAACATAAAACCTGAGTTATTGAAGAGTAATGTTTTTGTTCTAGAGTTGTGGAACAGTAATATTTTTGTTACTTACAGTATTGGGAATAGCCTTTTTCACCACCCTCATGTCCTCAAGCAAGAACCTAGCAGTAGCAAGTTTCCTGGGCCAGAGCTCCACTCCGGCGCCACCTGTAATCACCGTTTTCCTGTCACAAACCAACAAACTACTGACCACAAACTCCATCACAAACATCACAGTGAAACAAACCATCTTCAAAAACCCCCACAGAGTACGAAACAACCAAAACCAATCCCTTCCTTTTCCGCCCTTAAATTCCGCACTCTTCTCGGGAACCATCCTGGGAAGCGCATCTGCATCATCTGCCCTCCTGCAGCTGGCCATCAACATGGACATCAAGGAGATCCCATCCCCTAAAGCATGATGAACCCTGACCACAGCGCACTGGTGTGGCACCAAGATATGTATTTCCCACAGGGGTTTGTCCGTACTTAAAGGACTGCTCACTGATAAATCCGCTACATACTGATTCAGTGCTGCTTCATCATCATCTCCTTCTCCTTCTTCTTCACTGCTAAAACATCGACTTTCGTCCAGGAAATTGCCTGATTTATCGAGCCGTTTATTGATGACGATGACATGTTGGTCAATGTCCATCTGGGTTCTTCTCCAGTGCTCAAACCCGTTTTTGTCACGAACTAACAGGCTGCAGAATCTGGGGTGCTGGACCATCAAGGAAGATCTAAGAGTCGATTTTACAGCATCAATGTCAATGGGGTTTTTGCCACGGAGGATACAGTGGATGATGATGTTTGTTTGTGGCTGAAGAAAAAGGCGGCCAGCGGGAGTCAATGGTTCGTCGGAGAAAGTTCCCGGGCTGGCCATGAGGGGGAAAAGAGGCAATTGGATTCTTTAAAATAATCTACTGACCGGACAAGGACTTTTGACCAGTTGCGATTAGCGTATTTTGGTCAGGAAGGGCAATTAAACTGTGGCGAGTTTTGTTCTATCTCGTTGCTTGTTCTAATGTATGGTGGTGCTGTCCGAATGTGGGGCTGAAATAAAACCTCCGCTACAAGTCATAAAAACAAAGATGGCTCCAAGCCCATAATCATGTACATTGACAATCTTCTGAGTCGGGGAAACTGACGCCACCAACCTCTGGCAAAAGAAATTTTCAGGGTTCTTCTTTGTGGAAGGGATGTAATTAGATGGCATCATTATTTATTAAGTCTTTGCAGGTGGTGTGGTCTTCTTTCTAGAATAAGTCGCATTGATATTTTATTCATCCATATATTTTATTTTGTTTGACTTGTACTAAACTTATTTTTACTTTTTAGTAGTAATTAGTCGCCACAATACATGTACAGCCTCCCACAAAAGCTATGTGGTGTGTACTTAAATTTCTTATGATTTTTTTATATACATTGGCCTATTTCGATTAAACGATCTTAAATATTTGGTCCGTAATAACTTACGGTTTCCATGATTTATTAGTTAATAGGAGAAATTTTTTGTTATTTTCGATGTAAGGATTAAATTGTGTGTGATTTTAAATTTAAAAATAAAAAATAAATTTGTAAATTATGAATTCCCGTTTTTAACTCGAAAAGACAATTCAAGGCCTATAACACAAAGTGTTCAGACATCAACCACACAATCGGCGTTATTTGTGTTTCTCAGTTTCTCAGTCAACAAAATCTCCAAAAGAAATTGACCGCCGCTCCAAAGCTCCTTGATATTTCTTGCAGAAACGGGGAAGGCAAGGGTTAGCTATTGAAAAGTCATGGTCACAGCCCAACTTTGCGTGACGAATTCATCACGCCAATTCCTTTACGGCTCAAACTAGCTTCTGTACTGCTAGGGACAAACGCTGAACGGGACCCAACTTCTTGTTTTTCCTTTCCGGTACATGTGATAGCAAGATTTAAGACCGTACGTTACTCTACCGTCCCATTAATGAGAAGACTATTAACACTGAAAGCAAATACCGAAAAGACCGCTAGTGTTTCCTGTTGGATTAAAGTGTTCTACATTTCGCCGATTCAACCTCAAAAGTCTTTTAAGCTGCCAATAAAGCACAGCACTGAAGGCCCAACGCCACCACGGGAATTAAATAAATTTTTATTTTTTTATTATATTTAATTGAAACTAGAAAGTTCAAAGGTCTAATATCTTTTATAATATTTTTAAAAAATAAATATTTTTTATTTTTTATTATATTTAGTTAAATTTTTATATTTTATTTTAAATTAAAAAATTTATATAATTAATAATATAATAATAAATTTAATTAAAATATTATTTATTCGTAACATGTTGACATAAATATATAATAATTTTTATTTTTCACATCAACTTTACACAGGTGCGGAGCTAGATTATTTTTAAAAAGAATCAAATAAAAAAACATTAAATAATCAAATAAAATTTTATATATAATTTAATTATTACTTATTTAAAAAATTAAATAAAATTTACAAGATATTAAAAATATAAAAAATGTACATTAACAATAATGATGGTGTTATATATATATATATATATATATATATATACTTGAATAGAATCATGAAAAGAATTTCTCTCACTCTTTACGCACAATAGTGAAAAAGAAAATAATTTTTTAAATTTAAATGAATTGTCTCTTTACTTTGTGTATTCTAACTTTTCTCTTATTTTCTGTTTACCTTTTAAATTGATAATTAATAGATTGGATTATCAAGTTGAACTATTAAGATAAAATATGTTATTATAGCCTATTATATCATATTGTTAAAATATAATATGTTATAATAAACTTATATTTATATTAAAACTTAATGAGTTTAGATTACTAGACTCACTTTTATATTTTTTAAATTTGATAGACTTAACATATTAGTTTAGAATGCATTTGTTGGGCTTGACTAACAATATGCTAACTATAATGTCTTTAATTTTATCAAATAGTTTACAAAATAAAAATAATTATTAAATAAAAAATATTTTGAGGGTCATTATAAATATATAATAAATAAAATTGTATTGAAAGAAATACAATTATTTCATTCTACTAATTTATATGTGCATCCTTGTTATTTAAATTTTGTAACATCTATGCTAGAATGCATTGGTTATTCTAAATAAAAAATAATATATTGATGAAATTCTATACTGTAACTTATATTTAAGAATTATATAATAACTTATTTATTTTTAAAGATTAAAATCATAAAAAATAAAATATATATAATAGAAAAAAGAAAAACATAACAAGTACAAGATAAAATTCATATATTATATAACAAAAAAGAAAGAGAAAGAATGTGATCAATGGTTTATAGAAATTTGTGAAAATAAATCTGTAGAAATTTAAAATATATGAGTAAATATAAATAAATAAATAAATAAATATAAATAATAAAAAAATAAATTTAAAAAAACAAAAATAACATTAAAATTGAGTCACACATATGAAATTATTTAATTTGTTATTCTTTATTTATATTAATTATTAAATAAAATATTATTTTGAGAGGCTATTAAGAAAATTTATTAATAAATTTAAAAAATTTATATAATATATAAAAAAATTTAAATTTTAGGAGATCATAGCCCTCTTATCACATAAAGAGGCTCATGTTACGTAAATATAAAATAATAAATAATATTTTAATTAATAATAATTAATTATAATTATTTATTTTAAAAAATTAAATTAAATATAATAAAAATAAAAAATTAATTTAAAATAATTATTTAAATTTTTTTAATAATTCAAAAAGTTTTTTTATATCAAAATTAAACTATCAGAATAATTTTATGCTTACGGGAGCCGCAGCAGCAAAGTCCACAATTTCCAGCGACGACCATTTCTACTTGCACGTGGAGGAGATAAAAAAATGTAAAGGATAATATAGAGTGTCCACTCGGTCAGTTGGAGCACCACTGATAAATTCTTACACGTGTGATGAAGTACACCAGTTCCTCTTTTTCCCCCTTTTGTTATTTTTCTTAATTGCACCATTTACACAATTCCTTCTTCGTTTTCTGATTATGCTTCTTACGACAATTGGTAAGTTTATACCGAATAGAGAATAAATTAAAGTTACGTTTGATACCTTATAATATAATTTAATTATAGAAAACATAATATTATAATATTTTTTATATAAATAAAATAATAATTAAAATTCATAAAAATAATATTATAGGTTTATTTTACAAGTATTTTATTGAAAGTATAATAGTAATTTTTGAAATTATTTTATTTATTAAAATATAAATTTAATATATTTATTTTTTTATTATTAATTTTTACAATATTATTTCTTAAATATATTTTTAATATTATATTTTTTTATTTCGTATTATAATTTTATATATTTTATTTTTATTTTTTAATATAATTTTCCATATTATATATTTTTTTCATTTATTTTTCTTTTAAAAGATAATATAAATTTTATTAATGATTATCATCTATCATCTAATAGAGTATGACTACTGAAAGTAACAAAGAGGTTATTTTTGAAATTTATATAAATAAAAAAATTATAATATTGTAAACTATTTTTAACAAAGAATAAAAATATATTTAAAAATATTACAAAATGTAATATAATATAATATAATTGTATTGATTTTAAATTACAATTTTATAGTGTAATAATTTATTATAAAATAAATAATATAATATAATTTAATTATAAACATTATAAAAAATATATTACCATTTAACTTACAGCAAACACTACCGAATATCATATTACATTGATTAACACGGCTTGCGACTGCTTCAGATGTCTTTGTGTGGCCAGAAAAGGAAGAGATGTCTTTATTAGCAACTAAGGCATAAAGACCAAATTCTCTTGGATCTTACTTTTAGAACTCAATATTATATAATTTTTCTAACGACTTTATAACTACTCTTCGAACTACTATATTTACTAAGTAATATGAGTATTTAATGTATTAAAATTTCATAACATTCACTATCAATTATTAAATTTAATATAAATTATTATTATTATAATGAATATTTTAACTAATTTTTAAAAAAACACAAACACTCCCTAACAAAATTCTAGTATCCTGAGTAGCCGAAAACAGTTTGGTTGCTTTGCCTAATTCCTCTTACTATTCATTGTTCACTACCATTCATCTTTAAAGAGAAGAATTATTTGGTCGATGTGAGGAATTAGACCTATAGATTTATTTTTTTATTATAAGATTTATGTAACACGTATTTTTTGTACATAAATATTTGACTCAATGTATATAACTACAAATATATCTATATGCGTATCTCTTTATAAATAATCGCCTTTGAATTCTCCAATAATCAACATCCAATCAATAAATTCACTTACATGTCTTGCTTAGTTCCTGTCTGATCAACTGGCAAGAGCCAACAAAAAATAGCTATACGACGGAGGACCAGAGGGAGAGATGGACGTTAGGGCACGTGAAATTATCTACAAGCTTTTTTGCCTACTCTGGCATCCAGTGCAAAATTTGCAATTGGCATAATTTTCAGATTTTATATATATATTACAATTGGAATTAGTGGACAAATTAAGCCTAATGTCATTGTGCTGTTGGCCTACCTACTCAATTATTGGCTAATTTATAATTACATTTTTTAATACTTTAACAAAATGGCAAATAAGCACTTTTTAGTAGACAATGATGAGGTGGCAACAGAGTAGGATATAATTAGATTGGTAATTTTCTACTGATAGAACCATGGAGCATGTGTAGAGAGATGTGAAATACGTATTTGATGAGTAAAGTTATCATTAAAAATTATTAATCATGCATACAAAGATAATAATTAAAATAAAGCAATTTATTTACTAATTTAATATATTTAATTTTATCTTATTCATAAGTATAGCCTTAAACAATTACTACTTTACAACAACTTCTTGGAAGGAGAATTTTACTAAAATTAAGTTATGAATTTTCCTTCTATAAAAAAAATTTTAAAAAAATTTTATACAAAAAATCCAATTTAGATGAATAATTTACACTATGTTAAAATAAAATAATATAAAAAGATTAGATAAAATTTTTTATTTTATTTATAATAGTATAAAATTTTAAAATTTATTTAATTTAGTTTTTAACTTGAACTGAACTAGAATAAGCAAAATAGGTTAATTTAGTTATAACTTTCACAATTTATAAATATTCATTCTTTTGGAATTATTTAACCCTTATCTAATTTACTTTTTATTTAAATTTACTCAAAGGTTCTTATAAAACCATTTCATTTAAATTTAAATACCACAATCAAATTATGTTAAGTTTAAATTTAAATTATTAATTTGGATCTATAAAAAATTTGTAAATACAAAATAAAATTGTATAAATATTTACAATTATATTTAACTTTATCAATCATAAATATAATTTATAATTCAAGAAATTTCAACCTAAAGAATATAACTTTAAATATTAAATAAAATAGAAACATAAAAAATAAATAAAAAATTAAAAGAGTGGATCAAATCAGATTCTATGGTTGTAATAAAAAGTTTGTTACGTCCAAATTAAGCAAGTCAAAATGAAGAATTATTTTTATAATTATCGCTAACTACATATCTCCCTTTTTCATTTAAAAAAAAAATAAATCAACTTATTTTACTAATTTGAGTTTAGTTAAAGTTAAAAACTAAATCAAACAAGTTTCAAATTTTTATACTATTATAAATAGAGGTGAGTAAAACCAATTTAAACCTATTACCCATTCAAATCAAATGTTATTTGGATAAAATTGTCCAGTCTAATTGGTCCATTGGATTAATTGGTTCAAAATATTTGATCCAATTGATTTTTTAGTCAGTTATCTATTTAAAATTTTTTGGACCAATCCACCTAAAAAATCAAAATAATCTTTTATATATTCATATATAAAATATTTTTTGTATATATTAAGAAGACTTGATAGTAAAATTAATTAATAATTTACTTAAAATATATTAGGGTATTATATGTACATAGACAAATTATAATCATAGTAATTTAATATTAGATATATATTTATTTATAAATATGTATTAATGTGAAATTACAAGTTATATATTTTAAATGATGTAACTTATATGTCAATATTACAATATATGATAGTAAATATTCTACATATTAATATATTATAATTATTACACTTTAGTAATGTTTCGTAATATAAAATGTTATGAATATACATATAATTGTATAAATATATTATATATACATATATTTAGTTTTTACATAAACATTGCTATAATTTATAATAAACTTTATTTACATGATTATACTTGATAACTTTATTAGTTATCACATTCGATTTTATAATATATATTTTATAATTAGTTATTATTTATATAAATTTTGATATAAAATATTATAATATATAAGTCATGTCATTAATTTTATATATAATAAAGTCATATATTATATATACATATGTTTAATTTATACATAAGTATTACTATAAGTTATAATAGACTTTATTTATATGATTACATTTTATAACTTTATTAGTTTTCACATTAGATTTTATAACATATTGTTTATAATTAGTTATTATTTATTCGAACTTTGATATAAAACATTTTAACATATAATATATATCATTCATTATATATATAATAAAGTAATATGTTATATATACATATATTTAATTTATACATAACCATCACTATAACTTATAATAAATTTTATTTATATGATTACATTTAATAAGTGTATTAGCTATCACCTTAGATTTTATAACATATTGTTTATAATTAGTTTTTATTATATAAATTTTGATATAAAATATTATAACATATAAATTATATAATTAATTTCATATATATATTTATAGATGAAGTTTATAAGTTTTAATATTATAATTTGAAAAAAAAAAGTGATAAAATTTTGATCCATTGGTCCAAAATCGAACCAATCAAACCAATTTTATGTTTGATCGGTTTAGTCTTTTTTTATATTTGATCGGTTTTTGTCAATTTTTTAAAAATGATTGGTCCATTTGATGTAAACCAAACCATTCAATCAATCTATTTGCTCACCCTTAATTACAACTAAAAGAAAAAAATTATTTATTTTTATATTATTTTATTATAACATAGTGCAAGTTATTTATTTAAATTTGATTTTAGATATGACATTTTTTTTGAATTTTTTTATGGAAGGAGAATTTTAAACTTAATTTTTGTAAAAAAGATATAATCAAGTAAGAAAATATTTTTATATATTTTTTAATACCTTAAATCTTTTATACTTAAAGATTTAGCTTATTAATAAATATATCTATAATCTACTTGAAGATTTATATTTTTTTAATTTTTTTTCAATTTAATCTCATTTTAATTTTGTTCAATTTAGTTATTGTATTATATATTTTTGTTTAATTTAGTCTATATAACATGGCATAAAAAATATTTTTAAAATTTTTTCTATCTACCACGTGACGTTAACATGTCAACATTACCACGTTATTATATTTAAGGCCATATGGTGCTGTCATGTCATTCAGTTGGTGTCACGTGATATGTCATGTCATTATATGTGTGTCACATCATCAAAATATGTCACATTAATATTGATGTCAATGTTGACATATTTTTTTAAATAGTAAAATTGGATTTCGTCAGTGAGAGAGATTAAATATAAGTAGTTTTCAAAATAAAAAATTAAATTATTTTAATTTTGAGAATAAAGATTAAATTGAATAAAATACATGAATATGGGGACTTAATGAGTATTTTGACCAAATTTTTTTCATAAATCAAATACTATGGAAAAGTACTCCTAGTTCCTAAAACATAAATAACAAGTATTACATATGTATTTGAAATTTTAAGCCTGGCCCAAAAATTTACAACAAAGTCCAATTTTCTAAATTGGACCAGGCCTTACCAAGTGACAATATATGAGGTAAAATGGTACTAAGCCAGGCACAATTAGCCCGAATATGAGAAGTCTTGAACTCCAAAACGCACGGTCTCACTGTATCAAAAACCCTAACCCACGCCCTATATAAATCTCTTAACGCGCACCCCTTCTACTTCGCTAGGGTTTTCACTTTAAGCAAAAGAGCAGACGCCTCATTTCTGCAAAACCCTAAATAGCAAGAAATGGCGGAAAAAGCATCGATCGAGTCCGTACAATGCTTCGGTCGCAAGAAGACGGCGGTAGCAGTAACCTACTGCAAGAGAGGCCGTGGTCTGATCAAGATCAACGGTTGTCCCATCGAGCTTGTTGAGCCCGAGATCCTCCGTTTCAAGGCCGTAGAGCCAATCCTCCTTCTTGGCCGCCAACGTTTTGCTGGCGTTGACATGAGGATCCGAGTTAAAGGCGGAGGCCACACGTCTCAGATCTACGCTATCCGTCAAAGCATTGCTAAAGCCCTCGTCGCTTTTTACCAGAAGTACGTTGATGAGCAAAGCAAGAAGGAGATTAAAGACATTTTGGTCAGGTACGATAGGACTTTGCTGGTGGCTGATCCGAGAAGGTGCGAGCCCAAGAAGTTCGGTGGAAGAGGTGCTAGGGCAAGGTTCCAGAAGAGTTACCGTTGAAGAAGTTTTATGGTTTGTTTGGAGAACTGGGTTTTGTTGTTTTTCAAGAGATAATATGGTTATGTTCATTTTGGGTTAAGTTTTGTCATGTGGGGTAAAGTTAGTTATGACTGAGTTTCGGAATTTTAATTGTTTGTCTTGCTTTAATTTGAATTTAGACTCATTGCCTAAATCTACAGATATAGGCCTAAAATTATCTCGGTTTTTATTTGATATATTTCTGTTGCTTTTCAAGTTTCGCTTGGCTATTCAACGAGTGGTTAGGATTCTTTTCAAGTGGTGTAGATTTGCTTTGATAGTTATCCTTTGCGTTAGTACAGGGTTAATAACTTTACTATGCGTTTTAGACCATATTGGTGTTATAGCTTGTAGATACATTTTTGTATGTTAATATTGTTGAATTTAGTTGTGGTTTCTTATCCATTGAGCGTAATTGATAAGTTAATTTAATATTTATTGTATTACTATTTGCTATGTCTGGTGGGAAGGAATGTTTTTGAATCCAGTGTTTAGGTTAAGTCAGCCATGTGCTATATTACAGAATGAGGCAATTTCTTTCCTTATGCATTTCCTTCCTATTGCCATGCACAGCTTTGGTTGTCTTTTTTTCTGTAAGTCTTGGCAGAAATGTTGAGGACTCTGAATGAAATTTTGAATTACTGAATTCCTCTTCTGCATGCCTGACTGTTGTAGTTTCCTTCTTGCTTGTTTTATGTGTTGGTGTAGAATGTAGATATCCTTTGGTTTTCTCTAGGTGGCTTATTGGATGATTGGCCCTTCATAACATTGATAATTGAAACTTACTTTGAAAAGATACAAGTATCAGGAAAGGATGT
This sequence comes from Theobroma umbraticum, assembly GCF_002168275.2. NCBI lineage: Eukaryota > Viridiplantae > Streptophyta > Magnoliopsida > Malvales > Malvaceae > Theobroma > Theobroma umbraticum. The sequence continues at coordinate 7,774,714 of NW_018397254.1, read as the reverse complement.
TGACAGGGAATATCACCAAGTTACAGTAATTTAATGTTTGTTGTGATGACTATTATACTGTGGTTGGTGTGGAGGACAGTTTTGGAATCAAGGGTTTGGCTACATTATCTAATTTACTTTATTGCAGAATGACACAATTTTCTTTGCTTCTGCATTTTATTCCTCTTGCAATGCAGAGCTTTAGGTTTTCTCAATTTGTAAGTCTTGGCAGAAATATTGAAGACTTGAAAATCAAATTCAATTTGTAAAATCACTCTTCATCTTGCCAGATATTTGTAAAATCACTCTTGTACTTGTGTCTTTTTAACATGGATAAATTTCTTTAATAGTTGTGGATTTGTTGAATTCTTAGGTCTTGCGCTTACGAATGAGTTGGCTAGAGCTGTTTGGTTTAGTATAAACAATTGTTTTCAATCTTTATGCTCTGTGGTTCTGTTGTGTATTTCTTGTGCTATGATTAGACTGTGATGAAATTAAAGATGTTCTGAGTGGAAAGTCGTATGAGAAACTAACGAAGACGCAGTGGAAAACTAGCAAAAGGGCAATCAATCTTACCTGGTTTAACAAAAAGGATTAGATGGAGTTGAGTTGATGTAGTATAAGGCTCAAGTTCGAGCCAATTAAGTTTTATTTTTCTCACTCAAGTTCAACTTTTTTAGCTTCAATTACCTCAAATATGTACACTACGTTTTTGTTTATATGTTCAAACTGAGTGTTTAAGATCTTAAACTAGTCCCTTTTGTCAATTCGATTTGGTTGAGCTCACATGGACAGTGTGGTCTCTGAGTCAAGCTTGCTTTCAGGTTGGGTTAATTCTCTTGACAGCCGTAATCTTAAATAGTGTTAAAAGGCATTGTTTGATTTATGTAGTTCACCATATATAGTGGCAAAGGACTTGAGTTTAATATTCTGTTCTTCCTAATGCCCTATTCCTTCATTCACTTTTTCCTTTTGGCGATGAGAATGCTTGTCTTTGTGTTGTGGTAGTGCACACAATGACGACGTATAAATTTTCTGTTCCTCCCATATTCCTTATTTTCTCTCTGGTATGTTTTTGTTTGTGGTCTGATCAAACTTTTATTATCCTCCTTAGATTCTAGCTGATACTAATCTTGTATTAATTTTCTAAAAATTCCATGAATTTTGAAGGTAAACGGTGGAGGATTTTTGTGCATGTGAAAAGATGGATCCTAAATGTATTCTTCGTACATAAAAGTGTGGGATGGTTCATTCTTTTCCTGAATAGAAAGCCAGGGTACGAGTGTAGGTATATTGAAAATCTCAAAATTAAGAAATTGGCCCGTGGAATGAATCATGGTGGATAAGCGATTGGCATGTAACATCAATCTATGTCAATGGCAAACACGTAGGAAGAAACAAGTGTTTTGCGTCCAAGGTCAGGTGACGAGGCTTTCAAAGAGTGGCTGGGCGAATGGATGGAAGATGGAGGTTGGTTGGCCACTCTCTCTCCCAATAGTGAATGAATTCGTTCTTTAGTTAGCTGACCAGTTCCTCTCAGTCAGGCCAAACCTGGTTACCCTTCTCATTCACTCTCTGCAAGGTGGATAAATTCCAACCAAAAATAAAAGAAATTAACTTCCATTTTGTTTTTTATCGTTTGGTTTTGATTTCTAAAAGTCTGAAGGAAGACACTGATGGTTGGACAAGACTTCGATCTTTTTGAGCTTTACCAACCAGCTTAGTTGTGGCCTTTGTGGACCTCTTTGCGCTGTGCAGTCTCCATAATTTTGAAACAATATTATCTAGCTCAACAAGTCTTTGAAAGCAAAAATTTCCCCGCAAAATTGCCTGAGGCTCTTAACCTTCCTTCTCTGAAAGATAACCACGAATATTTATATTCTACGAACATATATATTCTATGGAAAGTTTACTAGTAATTGGCATAACTAGATATCTGACTGGTCATAATTCACGGCTGTGCAAATTCCAATCTGGACTAGCAGGCAGAGTTTTGTTTTTCACTCCTACTAGTCTCTGTGATGGACTTTCTCAAAGAATGCTGGCGCAACTTTACAAGGAAAGACGTGTTTGCTCATTATAAATTCCACGTTTAGTCTAGCGTAGCAGCAGCACAACTTACAAAATCGTCGTGTTGCACATGTGATGCCGCCAGCCTGAATGGTACTTAAGACGATTTTGTTTTTGAAATAAATACGCAACACTTTCAATTAGACCATGTTATTTGACGAGAAAACATTGCTAAAAGCCTAAAAAAGGCATATATGGAACCAAGTGTAGGATTTAAATTCCAAATTGTCTGGGTCCATCAAAAATGATAAGTGTAGAGTATATTCAAGGATTTGAACTCACGACAGATTTATATTTTCATCTATCTTGATAATTACTAGGAAGGGAGAGAGAAGTTTAGAAAGTCAAGTTGGAAGAAACACTCCATTTTTTTTACTCTAGGATACTCTACACTTTATAACAAGAGATCCTATCGTTTTATAGGCAAAGGAGTAGGAAATAACAAACTTTTTATAGTAAAAAGATAAAGACACATTTTACTCAATACACTGACCATAGTGATAAAATTGACACTTTTATCTAGCATACTTAAAGTCAACAACAAGATAAAAGACTTTTAGTATAGGCTTCTTTCATAAAGAAAAATTATTGGCCTTCTTTAATCATAGTTTGTATTACGATCTGAAGTGAGGTTGAGTTTCACAATCTTTTGCTGTTTTCTTTCCTTACATATGTTCATGTGTAGAGAGCGTGCCTTGAGGTCTGTATCACAATGTCCTTTGCATATTTCACATGATGGCTTTATAAAGAGTTGTACAAGCTTATCTTTATTTATCTCTCCATATTCTTAAGGGTCTTAACACCACTCATGAGGATTAAGGATCCCTTCATTGTATTCTTTTAATACTGCTTTTATTTGATCATGATATGGTCTAGGTGTCTCGAGGAAGTAATCCCAAGACATTTCTGTCTCCAATGAAGGCCAGATATGATCTGGGATAGTCCTGTTATGTTGGCAGATATGTCTTTGAAATGGTTTGCATTCTTGATGAAGTTCCCTGATATTGCAATGGAATGATCTATATGCCCATGCAGAGGGGAATGTGCCAAGCTAGGTGGCTTCTCCATGTGTGACAGAATACTAAGGCTTTTAGAGGATAAATATGACAACTTTTTTACTTTTTCCTGCTTCTAATGTGACTAATTCTTTCCAATGTTGGAGTGGACAGAACCACGTGAGGAAATCTACAAAGTTCTTTCTCCATGTTTCTATTTCTCCCTTAATTGCCTTTTCTATGAATTTCAATAGATCCATAATGTGGAGTTGGATACCAATGTGATACTTATGGTCAAGTACCAGAACATTCATTTTAATTCCTTAGAAAACTCCATGAATTCAGAGTAAAAAGGATGGACAAAGGGATGTTTAGGGTGAAGACCATAAGGTTTGAGGATAACACCACCATACTTCTGAAAGACTTTAATTTAGTATTCAAAAATTAGCTGTTCAGTCTTTTGGTGGAATGTTCCTTCTTGTACTAGTTTGAGTACTTTAATAAGGTAATCAGGATAGAGGTTTGGTGCACTAGGGTAGAGGATGAGGAAGATGAGGATGACCTATAGGTACTAGGTGTAGGTGTAAACTTGGGAGGTTTTGGTTTAAATATTTTGGATTTTAGGGTCTTGAGATGGCCTGAACAAGAAATCCATAAGTTCAGCATTCTGTCCATCTTAATAGCTAAAAAAGTGAAACTGCCTTTTGTTTGAACTTCAGCATCTATGAAAATGAAGACATATCCATGTCAACCAAAAAAAGTGTCCAATTAAATAGGACTCAAATTTAAAGATCGCCCTTTTGACTGCCAAGATTTCTTTGAAGGTGAAAAGATAGTGCATTTTAGAATTTAAATTTTTTTTGCTTTTGTATGCACATATTTGTCGTTTTTCTTAAAAAGTATTATTCCCTAATATTTATCACTGGCATCAGTGTGGAGGATTCTTTTGCCTTCGAAAGGAATTTGGAAAGGTTCCAAATTCTATAGCTTACTTTTGAGTTCTCGGATGGCTTTGGTTAAGGAGATTTCCTATTTTGGAGAGTTTTTCTTCAACATTTTTCTTAGAAGGTTAGTGTATTTTGAAAGATTTGGAACAAAATCTCTGAAATAGTTAACAATTCCAAAGAACTGTTGAACTTGTTTCTTTGTGAGGCCTTGGTCTGAAAATTTGATCAATTCTTGAGTAATGTGAGGGTTTGGCTGGTATATTCCTTAGTTAATATGCATTTTAACGAAGTTAATCTTTGACTTGAATACTTGCATCTTCTTTTTTGAGAGCATAATTCCATATTTTAAGACCAATTTTGTGAAGTGTTGAAGTAATTGAATGTGGGCTTCTTTATCTGAGCTGAATAAGAGGATATCATCTATATAAATGAGAGCCCAATCCATTACGTGATGAAAGATTTTTACCATTGTCTTTTGGAACAGTGATGGAGCCTTTTTGAGCCAAAATGGTAATACAGTCGATTGGTAGTGGTGGTTAGGTATGTAGAATCCTGTTTTTTGCCTATCTTTAGTACAACTACCCATTTGCCAAAAACCAACCTTGAAATCAAATTTTGAGAAGACTCTTGTATTGGCAAGGCTTGAGAAAATGGAGTTTTTGTTGGGCAATGGAAATTTGTCACCAAGGAGAAAGTGAATAAGAGGCTGATAGTTGATGACTAATCTCAATTTGCCTCCAACTTGTTCAGCTCTCTTATTAATATAAAAAGCCTGGCATGCCCATTGAGAATTAGATGGCTCAATAAACCCTTGTTACTGTAAGTCTTTACATTTTTCTTCAATTAGCTTTTGGTGATCTGGGTTCATTCTCAAATGACTAGCCTAGGTAGGATTAATGTCTTCATTAAGCTTGAATGGTAGCTTAATAAAGAACTTTGAGTTCTTCCATAAAGGATTATTGCATTTGAGAAGGAACTATGAGTGAAAATTAGCACATGTTTTCTCTTTGAGCATATCAACTATCATTTGGCCTTGATTTAATGGTTGTTAGAAAAAAGATAATCTGGGGAGTTGCACAAATGGTTAGAAAAAATATTTGTACCTTATCCCCTCAGAAAGAATCCTCAAATGCTGGCATTGATAATAAATGTCAAAACCTATGACGATATTTTTCCCAGATATTTCTAACCCAAGAACTTGAGCGGTGATAGAGCATGGGGGAGAAAACTAGATAGTATCAGGCTTACTGATCAGATGTGTAGTAAATGTTTGATCTTAGCAGTTTTGAAATGTCTTTCATTAGGTATCTAGAATTCTGGGGGAAGTATCCAAGGATTCATTATTATTTTTGTTGCTCCGGTGTTGAAAAAGGCTATTGCTAGAATAGGCTAGCTATATTTTGAAGGGTAGATGGAAATAGGCATCGAGGGTATTGGTGGTTCAAGAATTTTTTGAATTTTTAGCTAGGGAGGCAATTTGTCTTGAGGTTAAATTATGAAGAATTCTTCAGTTTCTATTTCATCATCTGGATGTAAGACCAAGGTTTGAAGAACAAATAGGGTTTTGTTTGTGGGTTCCTCTTCGAGTGAGAAAATTGACTCCAGGTCATTATTCTCTAGATTGACTCTTGTTTTCTGCTAGATTTCTTGGAACATCTTTGCTTTTTCCTTTTTGTTGGCAGGGCATCGTTTGGTAAAGTGTCCTTATTGATTATAGATAAAGCACTTAGTTGTTTTAGCTCTGTAGCTTGGTCTTTTTTTCTTAAGGTATCTGCACTTTGTTTTGTACCTCTAATAGGGAGGAAATCTCTTGGAAAACTTAAATTTTTTAAAATGTTTTTTCCTTTTGGTTCTGCAATCACAAATTTAAGCTTTGGAGCATTTTATTTGCCATTCAGGTTTTTCATAAGCTTTGTCCAATTCTTTATTTTTTGCAAGGTAATCTTATACCACTTTTCTTCTGTGATAGATATCTTTAAGAGCAATGTGGATTTCTTGTTGTATTTCTCCAAGGATTAATGACAAAATTTCCTTCATTTGTTGCTAAAGTGCACTTGTAACTATTGTTTGAATAGAATCTGGCAATGAAGAAAGGAAAATTTGTTTAAGACTTGAAAAAGCTCCAATAACGTAAAAGAGTTTCAACATCTTTTGGAAGTGTCTATCAAGATCCAACCTTTTGTATAAGCAACATTTTTTTTGGAAAAACTTCTTCAATTGTAAAGTTTTGACATCTTCAACATTTTCGAGAAAATACATGTGGAGAATTTGAATATCTTGGCTGAAGTCTTGTAGAACTAGAAACTGCATTTGGTCTATTTGGCTAATAGTATTCCACTAATTTCTCAAGGCTCTAGTGAATTTGGATAGGAATTCCATTAAAATAGTGTAGTGGCTTTCTTCAAATAACCTTCTAGTTTCTAGCTATGCATGGAACTCTTGGAACCTTTCTAGTCATTTTGTCTTTGGAATGTCATCATTGGTGAATGTTAATTTTGATACTATTGGTGCTGCTAAATGTCTCAGGGCATAAGGTGTTCCTCCAGTATCATCATCTGTATCTATCTCTTTAACTTTTATTCCCGAACTGCTTGCCATGAATTAAGATTTTTTAATTTTAATAGTGATTCTTCTTCAGAATGTGTTTTATCATCTATGTTTGATAAGGATTTTAAGGTTTTAGAAGAAGTTGAGGATGAAGAGGTTTAGCTTATCATCTGGAATTGCTTGCATTGAGAAAATCTTTAAGGTTGAAGTTTCTCTGTATTCTTTAAGAAAAGAAGTCAGAGAATTTTCATGTTTGATCATTATCGCTTTGGGTTCTTCTTGGTCTTTGATGATTATCCTAACCGTTGTTTTGATTGTGGGTCCTCCATCTCTTTTTGTATTGGTTTTTTTCCCTATGCCTTTTTTGTCAACTTTTCAGAAGTTTTTTCTACCTCTTTTCTTTTTCTTTGTTTTTCTTCCTCTTCTTTCTGAGCTTTAAGCGTTTTGTAGAGGTCGAAAAGAGTTACTTCCTTAAATGGAGGTGGAAATTTGAGGCGTGACCCTGATGGTTCTTCTAGGATTATTGGAGACCATATTCGAATTAATAATCGAAATGGGCCATTTCTATTTAGAGATGGGATTCTCTTGTTTTCTTGGAGGAGCTTAATTTAAGCTTTAAGTTTCTAAATCTCTGCCTCTTTTGGTTCCATATACAACTAAAGTACAACACCTTATTCTGGAGAAGTTTAATCATATCATTGGCAACCTTGGTATTCTCATCAACTTTATCTTCCACTTTTCTGATTCTGTCTTGTATAATAGTGACCTTGTGCTTAATTCCTTTAAGTAAGGAATTCTATGCAAAAGAATTTCTGTTTGCCAATTTAGTGTGGCTTCTGCTGCACTGAGCTTGGTTGGTCTTTCTATAGCATTTGCTTGGAGTGGAGTAGAAATTTTGGGTGCATGTTTGTATTCATTTTTTTAGAATTCCTCTAGTGGAGGAAATTCATGGTTATAGGAAAGATTTTATGGTTGGAACATGCAAACCTTAGTAACCAATGGGCATTTTTGAGGTTGTTGATAGGTTTCAGAGCAACCTTGTTTTTGGATCTACTTTTGGATCTTTTTATAGAAAGGTAACATAGGTTTTGGAGTTCATAGAGGTAGTTACTTTTGAGAAAAAGGTTCTGATACTTTTTTTTTAGGTTGTGCCCATTTTGGAAGAGAATATTTGAATAAATATTAGTACTTTCCTTCATCTTCCCTTAGAGTTCTTATTAAAGGATCGTTATCTTGGTATTTTCTATATAATTCTATGTCAGAACAACTTTGCCTCTTATTTTTTGACCTTTTAGCTGAAGCACGATTTGGTTCGTAGTATGCTTTGAGGCTTTCTTTCAGGCAACCTTCACAATTACAATTGATGTCCTATGGACAATGTTCAGATGCATCTGTAAAGTGGAAAACAGGTTTTCCTTCATGGTCAAAGCTTTGGATAAAGGCTTGTTTTGGACTAGGCTCATCTTTTACTATTCTGAGCATAAACATTGTGAAGAAAATTGGTGGTGCTGAAGGTTCCTTTAAATGGGAATGGTCAAATTTGATCTCTATTGTGCCATCTGCTTTTTTGGTGAAATAAGTTTCAGTGGATTGGATAGAACTTGCTATTTCATGAAGCTTTTCGTAGTTAGTTATCCATTTTTTCGGAAAAAACTTAACAAGATCATGTCTTGGTATTCTCCTTGGAACAAATGAGTAGTTGGGAACTTGGGTGGTGTTTATGGACAAGACTAGTGCATCATCCAAGTTGGTTTGAAGTCTGGAAAGAATGAATGCGTGGTTTTGGGTTCTATACACCATCTGATAGTGAAGTGTTGCTACAATAGCAGTAGGTAATTGTGGAGCACCTATTATTTGGATTTGGACTTTTAATGCTAAGTGTAAATTTGGATCACACAGGGCCATAGTATAATTTGGAAAAAGAGTCAGAATAATTGTTCCCATGTTAAGAGTAGCTTTAACAATTCAATGCATGCATTTTCATACTTGATATATCTTGTGTCAAGTAAAGCCATGCGAGCCATAACTAGCTAACCTTTACGCCTATGATAATTCAGAGCTAATCTAACTACACCAAAGTGAATATGAGAGTATCAATGTTGGATCTATTGTTGTGGAAACTCTAGTGGAATTTGTAAAGTGACAAATTGTTCAATTTGATCACTCCTGATGAAATGCTTGTCGAATATGATAAGTAGAATAAGGGCTAACAAGAGGTATCTAAGATGATTGAGTTTTTTCTTCTTTTGAGATATAATATACTTCATATAAAAAAAATTATTTTAAAGGTAAATCTTCTAAAAGAACATGAATTTAAGAAAATAAAAGCCCTATTTATAATAGCAAATTTTTCATTGAACAAGGTCATGATGAAAGGATCCTTCTTAACTTTTATTAGGAAAAATATAAGCATTGATCTAGGAGTATGGTTATGATAGCCAAACGTTTAATTGTGCCTCTGACATATTAAAGCAAAAGTGATTGCCGTAAAAAAAATATAGAAATCGAGAATGGAAATGAGGTTTGGTGCGTCTCTCGATGGGTGGAAGCCACGCGTAGAACAAAGCCACGGATGAGCACATCATGGTCTAAAGTGTGTTGACATTAAGATTTTTTTTTTATCTCTAAAAATTCATTTCACTTTGAGCAAAAGAATAAGGAAATGTGATTGGATGCTTTTGCAACGAGCGGATTGGAACAAGAGTGATTAATTAAGCAAAGTTTACGGTAGTTGGACCGCAGCTGTCAGGTAGTCATTGTGTCTCATGAATTGATACTTAGAAGGTCCGATCCCTAACACATTGCCGGATATCTGATGACAAGTTAGAATCATTCTTTATTACTCACAAAGACCCTCACTGGTTATTGACATTTTGGGTGTGTCATTTTTATGTTTGTTTTTTAGTGAAACCTATACATCATCGATCAGGTATCACCTAAATATACCGGCTAGTTATGAAAATATTTCTTAATTGTATCATAACTTGCTTAGATTCCAAACTAAATGCAGAAAAGAAAGACCACATAATCGTGAAGCACAAAAGAGAAAAAATTGCACAAAATCCAAATGTTACATTGGTCGAAAATGTTGGAACTTGAATCTTATCTTGAGAAAATATTGATTATGATTTCATATGGTAGATAGGCAAAGGCATGTTTTTAAATATACCAAAATAAATTTGTACCATGATGATATGGCATTCTTCAATCATCCACCGGCCATTATGTAATAAAAATACGGAATATATGTAAAGATTTGAAAATTGAAAAACACATGAGATATTTATGTCAAATTTCGTGCCGAGGTCAACCTTGGGTAATGGTTCATTTCACCCGACGGCAAAGGGTGATTCCATCACCCACCGGGAGCATGCAGATCTCAATCCTGGGGTCAACAGCAAGAGCCTTGTTGAGTTCCAAAACAAAGTCTCTGTAATACCTGACGTACTTCCTCAAAGGAGCATCAGGGGGCGCTACCACCGAGCCATTCCATAGGGTGTTGTCGTAGCCGATCAAACCACCTACTTTCACCAGCTCAATTAGCCTCTTGTGGTAGTTTATGTAGTTGTCCTTATCAGCATCCACAAAGATGAAGTCATAGGATCCGTGATTCTTTTCCTGCGAAAATTTCCCATATAGAACAACTCTCAGTTCGTCGATAATTCCGAGGACAAAAAGAAGTTTAAAAAAATGGATGGGGTTTAGTGAAATTTACATCTTCGACTAGTTGATCAAGAACTGGCATAGCAGGGCCCTCTTTGAAATCAATTTTGTGTGCAACACCAGCCTTTTGGATAACAGGCAGACCCAACTCGTAGTTTTCTCTGTTAATGTCCATGGCCAAGATCTGCAAACATTGAAAAAAACGTGACTTTAATATCCTGTGTCCTTTAAGGACTGCTTCTATTTTTGTGTGTCTGATATTTTAGTCTGCCGGATAAGAGCATTTTTTGTCTGTTAAATCTTTAACTACCTTTCCATCGTCAGGGAGAGCAAGGGCTGTGGCTAAGAGAGAGTAGCCAGTGTAGACGCCAATCTCCATGGTGTTCTTGGCGTTGATCAGCTTAAGAAGCATGTTCAAGAATTGCCCTTCATCTGCTGATGTAGTCATGAGATTCCTGTTTCCATATCATTCCAGTCAAACCAACAATACTTAAAATCCCAAACCAGAAAAAGGACAAATATATATATAAAAAAAAGACGACGGAGGCCCATAGATATTTAGTAACTATAATTCGAGAATCTGAATCAAGAACGAACCATGGATGCTTGGCAGTCAATTCTCTGAGCTCCTTCATGGGTTCAGGCTCTCTTGGGTACACACTAGTCTCAAGGATATACTGCAAAACCAAAATCCCATTAATAAAATCAAAAACTAACGTCAAAACATTGATTACAAATGAGAGGTTCAACATAATCAAAGCAAGAATTTGGATGCTTAGAGTTAATGATGATACCTGATAAAGGGCATCACTTTGCAAAAGACTCTTGTGGCCAACCTCCTGGTGCCTACCAGCCTGAGATTGCTGCTCTTGGGTATTAGTTGCCATTGGTACAAATCTCCAAAGGTTATTCTGTTGCTTCCCTGTTTTTCTGGTTTGAGAGAGCTTTGATTCCCTTGCAAAGGCAACCTGAGTTGGGAGAGGAAATCTAATGGGCTTTTATGGAGGTTGTAAATCCGGTTTAGACCGCGTTTTTTGGTGGTTGGGCCGCCTGCCAACCCGGTCGGGGGTTGGTAAAGCCCCAAAACCGCATGAGTCTGAATTGGGTCCCATTCTTTCACCCTGTGGCTGTGGCTGTGGTACAGGTCGAAAGTAGGCCAATTGTGTCATGACTTGGTGATGAGGTCAATCCGCGAATAATGAGAGCAATTTCTTGCTTTCTTGAGCTTTACAATATACCAAATTTAAGTAATTTGAACCTAATTGACTTATTGGAGTAAAGAGATTTCTACACTGAGATAATTGTATATTCAAGAAATTTATAGATACTTGTACCGGATTAGCACCATGTAAATTTATAAAATGCTCATCTGTTTAGTTATAGATACCATTATGTTTAGTCATATTACTAATTCATCTTTACTCAAAATATAGTAGCAGTCCTCCTCTAATGACAAGTTAGGTTATTAGTTATCAACCAAATGTACTAAAAGCAGAGCAAGCTTAGTTTCCATGGACAATATTTTCTTATGAAGATTAGGAAAAATTATTCAAAAGTTGGTATTAGCAAGTTTTTGAGTGGATGGTAGTGGTGGGTTCCACCAACTTTGTTGTTGGTTTATGTATATGTGAGGCAAATAGGAGTTGGTAAGAGTTTGGTGAATGGAGGAAGCGATGTAGAAAAGAGGGGGAAACCGATCTGAAGGGAGTTGGTGTTGGATAAGGAGGTAAACTGCTTTTGAGCAGCAAAATTAAGTTACATTTTAGCAACTTTCTTTTTTTTGCTCTATTCTTTTTATGGGTAAGGGCTTCTTTTCGTTTATAAATTAGGTATTGTACATCATCCTGGAACTCCATTTGTCTTTGAAATTCCTCCTCTTTGCTTTCATTGGAAATTTACCATAGTGAAGCCTCAAATTTAGGCTGAAATGCCCCATTTGTCCTCCAATGTGACAATCACAGTGAAGCTTTTTCTACCCAAGGTGAATGAAAAAAAGGGGGTTAAAAGATTAAGAAATTGAAACAAGTTTACCTTACCAGAAGTTTCTCTTGAATTCATGCACAGGCAAGGCAGCATTGTTGGCCAAACGTTACGTTTTACATTCTAAAGAAGAAACGATACACCACCATGTTTTATTTCAAGGATAATGCCACAATTTTGCTCTCACTCCCGTCTTAATTTCATCAGTACTCAAATGTTTCTCAAAAAGTACTAAGGTTTTGTTACAAAATTAGAAGCCAATAAAGACTCCTTCAACTTATATTCTAGGTAAGGGTATGTAATTAATTATAATGAGAAAATATTGTGGGGGGGTGGTTTTTCAAATTGAATACCGCGTTTGGTGAAGATGAGACAGTTCCATTGGGTTTGAGTCAAATCTTTGGTGCTAACAACCTTCTGCCTTTATCTCTCCTCTTTCTCTCTTTCTTATGGGGTTGCCTGCTTCTTTTTCTCTCGTGAAAATAGGCAGCCACTAAGGCAGCTGTTTTGTCTATTTTTGTATCAATGATGTAGTTGGTCCCTAGTCCGTAGCTTTCCTTCAAAGGGACCATCCCAATTACCTAACCCTTTACCATTAAGCCAGCGGCATATTGGCACCGCAGCTATAACGAGCACACACATTCCTTCTTTATCTTCAAAGTTCGCCTTTTGGCACTTGCATTAAACAACTTTTTGTCAATTTTCTACCGAACTTTGCAGATTCGTGTGGCCTGTATTAATTCTTGGCAATCGTCTTAAACACTGTCGTACGTTTAGATTTTGCTAACGCTCTTCTGGAATTGAATCCAACACCAAATAAATCAAAAATCAGATGTTAAAGATTAAACAATCCTAAATTTTCTAGAGGGTTTTGACTTGTGATCATTTGCCGAACCTTTTGAAAACACAGAAGGAAAGAATCCCATCTAGCCATATAACAGATGTTAAAGAAATGAACCCATGCACATGCACCGAGTAACAACAAATGGGAAGAAATGGTCAGACTTGTTTCTCTATATATTTTCCTTTATAGTTAATTAATGATTTTGTTAAGAGGTCCACATCCCGTATAGATTCAAAGGAAAAAACACAAAATTCCTGCGAACAAGTGTGTATAAATTATAAGATCAAATAGTTGAAGAATTCCCTAAAAACTAAAAAACTCAAAATTAATAATGCACGTGAATATATAGTCAGAGAGAGTATTAGTATTAGAACTGTTTGGAATCTTAGCAAATCCGATAATTTACCTTTAATATTCAAGAAAATGAAGCTTAGGCAGGCATTATTTGCAGTGTGGAACTCCACAATTAGCTCGCGGGGTCAAAAAATGAGGGCGATGACTGTTCACAGGCGCTACAAATTTCACCAACTTTTACTCCAAATTAGACTTCTTTCTGTGTGTGTGTGTATAAACTGTCTAAATAGAAAAAATATAAAAAACGAAAAAAAAGAAAAGAAGGAGCTCTTGAAGAGAAGCCAATCTGGGTGTGCATAAATATACATATATAATCATCTATGGAGAGTTCTCAAAAGACAGGAGTACAGTTTAAGCATAGGAAAAGCAAAGCTGAGGTGCTTGGGAGGTATGGTTATTCCTCAATTTCCAGACGCCAGATCATTGAAAGAGTTGACAAAGTCTTACGTTAGAGATCATGTTAATGGAAATAAACTCTCAGTTCATGCAGTCTTTCTTTGTAGCCAAAACAGACTTTGACTCCGCCAGAGTATAGCTTGAAACAAAGACCACAAACTTTCCAGCAACAATGGCCTACGCTTTGGGTCAAAATACGCTCCCCTATTTGCGCCAGTGTTCTTACACTTGCTGCCGTATCAGTTGGCAATCATGTTTTCTCTCATAATATGATCATCCACAATCAGAAATGCTCTAGCTGCAGCCTGATCCATAAAATTACACTGCTTTTCTCGCTATTCATCAGTTCCAAACTTTATTTCATTACAGCAAAATCTATGAGATTTTGATTGATTGGTATATGGAATCATGAAGAATGCTGGTTTTTAAAACCTCTACTGGGAAGATAGAAGATGATAGCAGAAACCCAAGTTAACTTGAAGTTAATTTTGAGAGGAATTAGAAGCTTAACAGCTACTGGTAAGCTACATAATCATACAGCCAAACTTCAAGTACATCAAAACAGAGGCGTTTCAAGTTTTCTTGAGACTTCAGATGCGAGACGTGAGGTTTTGGCAATTGAAAAATATGCAAAGATGTGATATTTTTAAGCAACAAACGTCCAATAAACATTTTGCAAGTATTCATCCCAAAATTGAATTGTATTCTAGAGCAATACACTGCTGGATGTGGTTCTGGAATTGCAGAGTCACCCCATTTGGTATAAAACCCTATAATGGTCAAGGAGTGGAGGCACTGGAAGCTACATTTCCCTATGGGTTTGTGTTCAAGCACACCCACCAGAGAAAACTGATTGCAAGAGATGAGTTGACCATGCCAAATTCTCTCCATCTTATAACATATTTCAGTTAAACCAAGGTCACAGCTTATCATGTTTTTGCTTTAGAGCAATCTATAACCATTACAATTATCCATATTTTCCTTTATGTCTTTACAAGGAACCATGTCTCTTACTTGGCAATGTGTCATTCATAATCTACCATTTGACTTCTCAGTTGAGAGGAAAAGACTTGTTGCACTAGAAAAGAAGGAACATGCTTTCTATTGGATTAAAATAGCTACCATCCAACCTACAACAATCGGACAAAAGAATTCCTTACATTGTCCTATGATATCTATGGAGGATGCTGAAATAGATTCCATCTTCAAAAAATCAATTGGTAGACAAAAATAAATAAGAGACAAAGGGAAAGAGTCCTTAGTGACAGGAGTAATGCCGGGAAGTAAAAATCTCTAATCCAGATGTCGTTATTTTTATTTCAGATGAGCAAAAGAATTGTCAATTACCTATTTCAAAATTGTTGAATCATGAATGGTCGAAATTCAGCAATATTTAGACTCTGCATCGAGCAATCCAATTGAACTGCAATTATACTGAATCTCCGGGTTCCCGTCCTAAACTTGAAACATGAGCTTCTCTAGCTTCTGTGGCCAATGCATCTCGAATAACAGAAGCCTCTTTCCCTGTTGAATTCTCCTCCAAGCTAGCTTCCCCATAGCACTGAGAGCTCTGATCATGCACCAAGTAATCTCCCACCAATTCACACAATGCAGAATCATCCTCTCTCATAAGCAAAATATTATGCAGAATCGAACAAGCCCCAATTATTGCAACCGCAGCCTTGAGCTCTTCCTCCATTGGTTTTTTCAAAATTCCCCAATTCTTCAAACTAGCAATAGTTTTCAATGCTGAAACATGCATTGCACTATGTGCCACATTGAACTTCCCTTCACTCGACCCGGGAACCACATTAACAAAAGGTACCATTAACCAAGGAAGCAAAGGGTACCCTCCGTCACCAACCAAATATTGATTTATAGCCACTCCATTAACAAGCACTGGACTTGAATTAAGTAACCTCCCTTCCTCAACATCATTATACAGAGTTGAAGCTTTAAGGACTCTAGAATCACCCTTATCTCCCTTAAAACCAGCGACAATGCTCAAGATTTTTGATGATGAATCTACCACTATCTGAGCAGCAACGCTGTCGATGCTTCCATTGTTTTCATTTACAATATTGAACCTAGTGCAGTCAATAACTCCGCAACAATTTGGTAAACCCGCCAATTGTTCAAAAGATAAAGACACTGACTTTAGCTCCTCTGGACTAGGAAACGCAACCCAAAATCGAAAATTGGTGCAAAGAACGCGGCACAAATGTTTAGCACAGAAACGAGTTACTGACTCGGAAACCCCAAATCTTTGAGCGATTTCGGGGTAACTTGAGCCCGTGGCTAACCTGAATAAACCAATACCGAGCCGCAACTCAGCCGATAGATTCAACGGTGAACCAACCGGGTCACGGCACTCTAGCAGCGGCTCGAGCAATCCAGCGAGCCACTCAAAGGTGGAAGATTTCATTCTAAAGCAGGCTTTGAACAAGTCAGGATCCCGAGTCAAGCCGAGTCTGACTCGGTCATCGCCGAGTCGATGTCCGAGTTCGGGGTCCCTGTCTTCAACGATGGGCTCAGAATCAGATTCTGAACATTGGGTTCTCTTCCGTTTCCTGGAAACAGAAACGAAGGAGAGAGAAGCGGCTATTTCTTGCGACGACAGCAGATAGTTGAGAACGGAAAAGAGGGTCCTATCGGAAACGAAATCATTGGAATGGGTGGAATTGAAGAAAATGGGAAGCAATAAGAGGAGTTGAGAGACAAGGGAAGAGACTAAAGCTGACAATTTCCGGGGATCCATAATTTGCCTTTTTGTCGGGGAATGCGGAATTTGGTCTTCTTGGGAATCGAGGTTTGTGTCAGAGAGTGTTGGGTGGGTGAATCAGAGAGGACCAAATACTTAGGCACATCTGGCTAGGCTGCTTGCTTGTGTGGACTTCGTACTTTTTGGAACCTTCTTTTGGGGCACGTGAGTTTCGTGAACTCTATATCTGTCAATGCTCCGTTACTTCTTCTTTTGCTCATTTCCTTAATGTTTTTGGGTTTATCCTTTTGGATTTCACTTCCTTTGGATGATCCAATGGGCTTTCCTCTGACCCAACAGGATTGAGTTCCAATTTGTTTGGGACAAATTTTACAACCAATTTTAGGACGCTTTGGATAATTATTAAGATTCAACATTCGATCCGTTCGATTTTATGATTTAAAAAAAAATAAATTAACCATATTTTTATACAAAAATAATTAGAATTGATTGAATTATAATAAATTGAAAAAATAAACAAGACTAACCTATTATGATCGATTTTAGTTGGGTATTCTATTTAAATGTGGGGTGTGTTTTAGGAATATTTTTAAAATATTAATAATATTTATACATACAATATATCTTTGAGGTGTTCTTTATATATATTAAACTACACGTAAAATATACTTAAAAATATATAATTAATGGTCAATTTTTCAATGAATTCAATTGTAAATTTTTTATACCGAAAATGGACTAAAATAATTGCGCAGACTATTCCTCTTAACCGATTGACATCAAAATTGATAAAATCGATCCAAATTAGTCGAATTTAATTAATTATTACAGTTTGAATCGATTAATACACATCCCTAATTAGTAGCATCAATATAATTTAAGAATACTATTCTTTTAAAACCTTGACAAGACATATAATTTTTGAAATATGGTAATAAGTAATTTTTGAAAGTATGTAAGGTTGCACTTGATTTGAGAAATAGTATTAAGAATAGAAGGCGGAGACAAATTTATAAGCATCTAAAACTTAGAAGTTGATATTAAACATAATGTCTAAAAAAAATTTTCAAAATTATTTAAAAATTCTTATTTTTTTTATTTTTAATCAAAGTTTTATATTTTTATTTTGAATTAGATAAGTTCTTATATTTTTATTTTGAGCCAAATAACCTTTTGTTATTAATGGTTGACTTAGTCAACTTATTACTTATCATTTCATATTATGTAACATTGACATAAATACACTGTCATGTTATAATGTATGGTAACATGACATATTGATATGATATGATAACACTATCATGTGATATTTTCATGTCAATATTACGTGAATATAAAAATGATAATTAATATTTTAATTAATAAATAATAATTAGTCAACTATTAATCAAAAGAATTTATTTGATTTAAAATAAAAATACAAAAACCTAATTAAATACAATAGAAAAATAAGAACTTATTTAATTTTTTTTATATAGTTCAATAACTTTTTTGAGTATTATGCCTTAATTAATCTATTTTGCAACAAATGAAAATCTCAAGTACCCATATTTGGTAAAGTACATTAACATTTTTTAAAACAAATAATATATAAAAAATATTAAATTAGGAATATATTTTTCTTTAAAATGGAAATAATTCTTCTATGTCTTTCAAACCAAGCGAAATCAAATGAAACCCAACACCTCTGGTGTGGTATATCTTCTTTAAGCACCAACAGCCATGGCCAAATGTGTTGAAATGATGTTGGGTGTTGGCACAACCCAAAACACCACACTGTGTCTTTTTTACTAAAAGCCTTGTTTGCCTCCCCACCCAGACCAAGGATTGGTTGGCCCAAATTCAGTCTTGACTCAGATAATAACACCCATCACAAAAAAAAAAAATAAAAGTAAAATTTCTTGCTTGCAAATCTTTTACCAATCCCTTCCTCCTGCCTCCTCCAACCATCAATGGGAGAGATCCTCCAGGGTTAAATGTATATTTTTATTAGACAAAAAATGAAAACAAAAGAGAAATGGGGCCCCTGGCAATGCATGAAAGCTACGTGTACAATAAAATGCCTCTAAGCACTTAAGACTCAAGACACCTCCCACCAGCACCACTCCTACTGACCTCACCCTAAATCTTAAAAATTAGACAAGACCCCATTTTTTTATTATTTATAATTTATACCTATTTTTTCAAAAAAAAGTTTATTACAAACTCAATAAAGGAAAAAATGAAAAGAAAAAAACAAGGTTAGAAACAAAATACACTTACTCTGTTTCCCTGTCTGTCTCTCATCCATTGCTCAGTGGTTTGGTCTTGTCCTATTCTGATAATTTTTTTTTTCTTCGTTCTCTTTTCTATCATCAGAAATGAAAAGTAACTGAAACACAAAGAGGAGGAAGAGAACAAGAGGAAAGTACAAAACTTCCCCAAAAAATAAGAAAAAAAAAAAAAGAACCCGAAGAAACGCCTTTGATTCCTCTCTTGACAACAGTGTCTGTTAATGACTTTTAATCTCAAAGACCCAATTTTTTTGATCGGTTTTCATTTCATCGTCTCAGGTTTTTTGTTCAGGTATTTTTCTTAATCCATGCGATTGTCTCTTAATAAAATATATTATCTTTAATGATCTAAAATAATCTGCTTTTCAAGATGTTTAGTTTTTACCCTTTATTGGGATTTCTTAGTTTTTGCTAATTTTCTGGTTATTTACTTCAATTTGCATGCGATTGTTTTGAAAGAATACGAGGGATCGAGGTCGACTCATGTTGGGTTCTTTGCTACAGTATTTAATTTTAATTGGGTCTTTATCTCAAGCATTTGCGATTTTAATTTTCCTTTTCTTTTTTTGAAATGAAATAAAATAAAATAAAATTCTGGTCAAATATTTGGATATGGGCATTCTTCAATTTAAGCATCTGATGTCAAATTTGGTAACTTTTTTAACTAAATAAAGGAAGAGTGGAGATTGGGTTTTCTTGTTTCAAAAACCAAAACTTTACTAGTGCAAGAAGCAGCTCACATGATTTCTAAAAGACCATTCTTTTGGGTTGTTTCATTTAGTTTAATGGGTTTGTCAATGTGATAAAGTTTGTGTTTTTTCTTGGTGCAGATGTTTTATTTTGCATTCTTAGATGGTTGAGATCCTGCTTCTTCAAATTGCATTTTGTTGATTTTGTACTTTGAGGCTGAAGAAGCGACATTTTGATCTATAATTCCTGCTGTCTCAGCATTTTAGTTTCCTTTTGACCTGCGGGTTTGCCTCAACGCATTTGGTGCAAAAGCCTGAATGTTCTTCACCAAAAGATATTGAACTCCTTCCTGTCTGTGAGCAGAAGCTAAGTGCTAAGGACCAGATTGTATGTGGTAATAATTTAATATCATTGTGCTTCTATCTGATGTTATTTCTTCAGTGTTCTTCAATTCTTTCTTTATTCTAGTTTTAGTTTGTAGCTGGTTATTGGATGACAATGCATGAAAATATTGATAAAGTGATGGTTGAGTTGTAGGATTGTAGCAATGGTGTTTCCATTTGTAATGGTGCCTAGCATTTTACTGCTTAATTCTGAACTTAATGTGAATGGTAACCACTAACTAGTTATAAAACTTTGTGATTTTGCACATGCATTGGGTGATTGTAAATTGTGTGTCTTTATATGTCAACATGGAAGGTAGAAAAGATATGGGAAGAACGATTGCATTGCTTAGCTTCCTTAAAGTTGGCATGAATTACATTTTAGTCATAATTATGAAGTTTAAGTGTCATCTTCGATGTGAATGTCTAGCGGATGAGTTAATGAAAAGGCTAGGTTAATTAGTGTTAAAAATAATTTACAAAAAATTTGAGATGGTTAGTTCTGGTAACATGATTTTGCACATGCCAGGGTGCATTTGCATGTATGCAATTCTGGACAGTGACTTGGAGATAGCTTGATTTATAGAGAATGCTCCATACAGTCAGAAACTGTGAGTTTCAGTTAGTATCCTTGCTGTAATTAATGTTGCATGAGAGGGACGATGCCAATAAAAGAACAAAGTAACAGCCAAAAGTATTGTAAATCTCAAGACTCTAGGATCTAAAATGTAAAAACAATAAAATATCTTGTTCAACTGGATTGAGTCATCTCAATATACTGATAAACCAACAATTATAATGTCTAAGGGAAGGGGAGATTTGACTGGAAAGACATAGAAAGTTGTTCATCATGGGCATTTTACTTTAGACTGCATGATTTACTGGAAGAAAAGTTTATCCTTGACCAGTGCTTCATTAGGTGATGCATAGGAAAGATTCAGAAGCAACCCCCTGTAGACATTCTCTTTGGCTTGATGTGTTCTGTTAATTTGTTTGTATTTGCTGCTTTCTACTTACAGGACTTTATGTCGCGGATCATCTAATATTTATGCTTGAAATGTCCATAACGGCTGAACCAGAGAAATACTGCCTTATGGATGCCATGCAAAAAGTCTCTCAGGATAAATAAATAGTCAATCAACTGCTTTCCTTATAAGCATATACCAGTCAATTGGTATAAGTTTATATCTAAATCTCTAATTGAGCTGGCATGTTAGAAACTAGAGCTGTTGGTACTCTGTTTTTGTTTTGATAGACCAATATTCAGTTTTAACTTCATTTTTTTATCTAATTAACCTATTAGGACTTCTTGTTGCTTGCCAAGTAACATAAAGTTATTCTTGCCTGCACCTCCTGTCAAAAATTAATATCTGTTGTCACTGAGGTAGTTATTTCTTTTGGGTTCAAGAGATTACTGGCTGAGGCTTTCATTTGCTAACATACGTGATACACCAAATGCAACCAGTCAAGCCTATATGACCTGGGAAAGCTACAGAACTCAGGAGTTTCTGAACTTATTTTGTAAGTTGGGATTGCAATATTGTGTGTGTGTGTGTGTGTGTGTGTGCTTTTTAATACTTTACATAATTTTCTTCCTTTATCGTTTAAACCCTCTCGCTCTTTTTTTCCCTCCTTTTCATAACGGAAATAAGTGACACTCGCATGTTGTCCCTATCTTTTCAGATTTCAACTAACAGTCTGAGTTTGTGTATCCCTTTCACATTTTGACCCGAGAATTGCACAGCTTGAACGGGCCTCTTTTTTTGGATTTTTGGAATATTTAGCATCTCAGACATATTTCTAGGGGGAAGATATTGTCCCTGATGCAAGGTCAGGGGGGTCCCATTGATTCCTTCCCTGAAACTGTTAACATTGATGAGGGATCTAGTCCCAATAATGCTAGTATTAGTCAACCGAACTCTTTGCATAACATGCTGAATCCTGTGGAAACTCGGTTATCCAATCATACAGTTTCTTCTGGTGGGACAATGCATGCAAATGCTGTTACTCCTGATGTTCAGAGTTTTAGTGGCTGGAGTTCGGGTGAACCGAGCTCTAGATTGAGACTACAAAACCAGGTGATGCAGGATGTTCTAAATCACCATGGTAATGATGATGGAACAAAAATGGAGTGTGGCTGGTCTTCTTCTTTTGGTGTTTGTGCTGGGGCTGCTCCAAGGTCAGAAGAAAGGCGGGTTGAACCACCAAATGTCTTTTTCCCTGGGAGACTGAATGGACGGAGTGGCAATCAGGTCAGAAGTGGGCCTATATATTTGCAGGGTTCCAGCTCTAATCATATCCCACAGGGTGTGAATCTAAATGAAGGATTTATTAGCAGCAGTGGTAATGGAGGTTCAGTTGTGGGAACTGGTCTAGGTCCTAGTCTCTACAGCTCAGGTGGACTGGAAAGAGAGCAGACATCTAATGCCTGTGTTTCTTCTGATAATGTTGGTAGTTCATCTGGAAGCTCTAATTATTTTGGGGAGGAAAGCAATGATGGCTCTGGCTCTTCCTTGGGCAGTTGGGGTTTATCCTGCAAGAGGAAGGCCCTTGAAGGCACTTCTGGACAGTCTTATTCTGCTGGTACTTCAAGCTGTTTTCAACAACTTGAGAATGCTGCATGGCATAATGGCCCTGCTCGTAATGATGCTTCTAGCAGCTTGAGTTTATCTACGCCCTCTCGGAATTTCCTCAATGTTAGTCCTCCTGATCAGCCAAATCCAAGAGTTGGGCTTGGTATGAGAGGAGTAGTTACTGATGCTTTTCCTTCTTCAAGTGTAAGAAGAGCAAATCTGGGAAACCAACAAGAATCTTTACCATTTAGTTTATCATCGACTGGGGTTGCAGGGCATTCTAGTTTTGGCTCTCCTACTCAATCTAGATCTTCCCCATTCAGTGACTCTTTAGACTTGAGACCAACAGCAGCAATAGCTGGAAATTCCTGTTCTCCCCCAACTCAACCTCATATGAGGACTATTTCCTTTGTGCCAAGAAATGTGCATCCTTTTGCTTGGAATAATTCTGCCAATTCTAGAACTGGCAATCCATCAAGTTCTATTAATTCTGGAGAGAGAGCTGCTGCACTACGGGATGAACCCAACATAAGACATATCCCAAGAAACAATGCAGAGCATCCTATGTTTGTTCCAGCAACTGAGATGAGAAATGTGGCACAAGATCCAGCAGGTTGGAGTTTGGCTTCTGGAAATATTAGCACTTCTGGTGGTGTTCCATCCTCCAATCGACCTGGTCCTAGTTCAAGCGTCCATCCTTTGCCCACTCCTGCCTGGATTCCTCCTCACAACCCTTCAATACATAATCAACAAAGACTATCAGAATTTGCTCCTTGGTCTTTATTTCCACCAATTGATTCTGAATCTGGTGGTCATAGTGGCCATTTCCCACCATTGTCTTCAGCCCCGTCTGCATCCTCACAAGAGACAGTGGTGCCATCTGGATCTAATAGCCAAGGTAATAATCAACCATACCCAAGGTCAGCATTCTTATTGGAGAGACAAGGTGATGATGTTCTAGGGATGCCGCAGTCATTGCGGGCTTTGGCTGCTGATATTGAAGGGAGACACCGACTAATATCTGAGGTTTGTCTTCTGAAGATTTTTTGCAAATCTTTAACTTCATTGCCTCTGTACATTTATATGTCTAAGGCTACCTGAATAGGGTTTGTTTTCAATTAATTTAAATCCTGAATAGTAACATATTTGGCTTTCTAGATAATGATGATTGTTAGGGTTCTACAATTACCATAGTTATTCAGTTATACTCTGAGGGCATTGTTAGTTTTCTGTATTTAGTATTGTTTTTATATGCATATAAACTTACACTCCTGTTTGCATACACATGGTTTATATATTCTGACAAAAAAAAATAAAATATGAACCAATTCTAAGAGGACATAAGTTTCATTTCTTAACTAAATTGCTGTTGATATGTTCTTGTCGTTGTCCTCATTTCGTATTTGGTGTTCATCTTATCACAACTTCATTTTGGATAAGATATTTAGAATGCACCTTACTGTATTTATTAATTTTTGCTAGATTAAACTGTCAAGAAGGACACATACATCTTCATAGATTCTTCTCTTTCTATGTTTTATATTTGATGTTCTCCCTGAAGTATCAGTTCTTAGGTATTGTTTTATCTAAAACTTGTGTCCACCTCATTTTCATCAAAGATTGCTTCATTTGAAAATTATATCACAATCTTATACTTATTTTGTGAATTAACTTGCTGTCTATTCTTTCCCCCTTCTGTTAGAGCTTCACACTTGATATCATTGGCACTGTTTATGATTTGCGCTTTTGGAATTGATCATTGCAGTTAACATGTCATATTAGTGCTTACTCATATTCTGATGGAAATTTTCATGTTCTGGAATATGTAATCTTCAAATTTCTGAAAACATAAATTCTAAGTTTATATGATATTCTAGCATTAATATTGGAATGTTATTTATTTTAGGGGAAAAAAAACAGCTAAAGGAAAATATGAACATGGTTTTGTTCTAAAAGGAAATAAGACAAACTGGTAGCAAATCAGGCTCCATATCTCATCATTTGTGTGAGCGATTTTGCAAGCTGCTTGGCTCATTGATATGAAAAATTTTGCCTTTTAACACTTTTTGCAAGCTTTATACTCTAGATCCCCGGTTATTTCATCTTTCATATCTAGTCTGTATTTATTGTTTAATCAAATTATCTGTTGCCATTAGTGCTTTTATCTGTCCAATGCATATGGGTCATCTTTGCACCAATTTTTGTCCTTGACTGTAACCTGTTGCAACCTTAATATTTGATTAAGATATTAAGTCTTGAGCAGTCTCAACCTAGCAAAAATAGGGCAGTTTGACATTACTTTTCCATGAAATTGTTATAATAGATTGAAACATCCTGATGCAATTTTGGATACTGCAGCTTTTTACATTATATTAAATTGACATTTATGATGGTCATGTCATACCCACTTATTCCTCTATCTCTCTCTACTAAAAATGCTCCATCTTGCTAGTTCTCTCTTTTCTCAGGCTATGTTCACTTTTGTGTGTTTTTTCTTCTGTTCCACTTTGTTGTATGTGGATGATTTCTGTTTACCTCTTCTTTATTATTTATTTTTTCAAGAGAAAAAAGAGCTCAAAGCATCTCCATTTTGCTCAATTTCTAATTATGCAATCCATATTTGTTACATAATCTGTTAAAGTTATGGAAATCATATTGTTTGCTTCTTAGCTTACATAAGCTGCCCAATTAACTTTGAGGTGAAAAATATATGTTGGCAATTTTGTTGTAGTAGTAAAATTAGTATTTTTTATAACCACAATGGCTTGGTTTGGCAATTGAAATTGAGAAAAAACTCCAATAACTTACTGCTCATTTCCTTCTCCATGTGTCAGATTCGTCAAGTCTTGAATGCCATGCGTAGGGGGGAGAACTTACGAATTGAGGTTTGGTTTTTTATTCATGCAATGCTTATGTTATGTTACCATGACAATTTTATAATTTGTTGTGAACTCGCAGTAGAGATTTTTTTTTTATATATTTTTGGCTACATTAACTATAATGATTTAGCTGGCTAAGGTTGAAAATGATTCATTTCCTTTTCCTTTTGCTTTTCTCTGGCGACAATTTTATTCATTGTGGGAATAGGTCATATGCTTTATTTGCAAATCCAATCCTTTCCCAAAAATTGTTCTCTCATACCATATTTTTCTAAATACAATTAAGCTGCTATAAGAGCCTACTTCAATGAGTTTCTATTTCTTTGAAAATTATTTTGTTCCTTGGGGACTGGATCGAAACTTGGTAGCTTCAAACAGTTAGGGAGCTTTGTTCGAAATGTATGCCATCTCTTTAAGGAAATTGATAAAAGGTGCAGACAACTTGGTGCTGATGAGCAGAAACAATATCATTCTCATTCTTGATCAGCCTCCTTTCACTAGTTGAGAAAAATGAATATGTTGTTATTGTGGAGAGCAAATTCAACATGCCTTATGTTATCAACTTAAGTCTTTTTTTATTGCACTAGCTTAGTCTTGAATAATCTGTGAGAGTTAAATAGTCGGTGCTGAACATATTATGCCAATAATTTGTTTCGTGGTAGGTTTGCAAGATTTCTGTTGATCATTGTCTAGACTGCTTTAACATTTGAACATGCTAGTGATGTGGGGATAGGGTGATGTTCCCTTGCATTAAGCCACGTTTCTATTCGTTGGCTAGTCTTGTTTTTTTCGTCCATCAGGTCATATGCATGGCTTAGCGTCCTTTAAGCAAAAATTTCTTGCAATCTCCAAATCTTTACTTAGCATCCATGTTTGAAGAAAAATAAAGTAGGATGCTGCACCCTTTGCTCCCAAAAGAGAAAAAGAAACAGGTCTCACCTTTGAGAATACGTGTCTAAATACTCCGTAAAACTATTTCTACCAAATGAGAGATTTACGGCTCTTTTAGTGGAGCACCTGGTTAGAAGCCTAGAAGGTGCTCCATTGTCCGCTAATAATTCTTAGTCTTTTCCTAGATTATGTGCGGTTATATGACATTAGATCTTTTTTTGATGACCTTTCAGGATTATATGCTGTTTGATCCGTTCATATATCATGGCATGGCTGAAACTCATGACAGACATAGAGATATGCGCCTTGATGTTGATAACATGTCTTATGAGGTAAAAAGGGCTTGCTTTTTTATGCCTGTCACTTCAAATTGAAGGTTATTCTTCTCACGTAACAATTCCAACATTAGGAACTATTGGCGTTAGAAGAACGAATAGGAGATGTGAGCACTGGGCTGAGCGAGGAAACCATTCTGAAGTTGATGAAACAGCAGAAATATTCATCCACTACAACAGAATCCCCACAAGAGTTGGAACCCTGCTGCATCTGTCAGGTATGATTTAGATGAGAGTAAATGGCTGCTTTAAATAGCTTTGTTCAGCTTATCTGTCAGCTTATTGTTTCTTTACCTTGTTGGAACTTCAATAATGGCAGGAAGAATATGCAGATGGGGATGATACTGGGACACTAGATTGTGGTCATGACTTCCACACTAACTGCATCAAACAGTGGCTAATGCTAAAGAACCTGTGTCCTATTTGCAAGACAACAGCCTTGCTTAAATGAGAGCCAAGTCTGTTGTTAGAGCAAGAAATTTAATTTTCTTCTCATGGGTCATTAGATCCAATAATAGGATGGATTATATCTGATTTAAACCGGCTTCTGTTAATGTTATAAATTACGGGATGAGTTTGTGGAATAACTTGCATAAAGCATCATGACAATTATAAAATATTTGAAATAATATTTATGACATTATCAAGTTTTAAGGTCATCAGTAGTTCATTGTTTTTCTGCAACAACATATGAATGTGCTATATTGTTATGAACAGTTGACTTTGTATGTCTGTCGAGCACCCTGCTGTCTCTTCTGACTATTTTATGGTGCCTGTGTTTACTACCCAAACCAGTTCCCTTACAGAACCAAGTGGGGCGCTCCTATCTTAGCGACACTGGAGAGAGATGGCTGTTTAGCTAACTTCCTAGTCCATGATGCTGCCAATTGTGCTTTCCCCTGTGATATTTTGAAGCCATTTCTTGGGTTAATTTTTTTTTTAATTAACTAAGCTGGTGATATAATTAGCCGGTTATATAAGGGAAAAGCTATCAAGTACTATAAAGATTTAATTAGACGTAGCATTATATTTTAAACTTCAGTTCACCTATTAGAAATGATCATTTTACATTAATATATATTTGATGTATTGACAATGAATAAATTTTATATATTATAGGTTTAATATATTTTTATCTTTATTCATTTATGAAATGATACTTTGTAATTAATTGATATACATGGATGAATGGGATTTTTCTTTTAGTTCTGAGGAAAGAAGCAGAGCATGGAACATTGACATTAAGAGTCCATATTTTGACCATAGATCAATCAAATCATTAGCTACTTATTATAGCTATAAAATTTGTTTGGTAAACTATTAACAAACTTAGTATTCAATCCAATCCTACAGCAGAATTGTAAATTAATTTGTTAACTTTATAGTATAAAAAAGAAAGAAAAAGCACCATCTGCAGTTTCACTGAAAGATTCTCGATGATGATTCTAGGCTTTAGTGGTAAATAACGGACATATGAAATGGCTTGTGGCTGTTTGATGTGATGACGCATCCACGTTTTCTTTATTCTATCAAATTATAATACTACTTGTCTAATTGTGGATATATTATATATCATCACTCATCAACAGATGTAGCAGCCGTTTCTGTGTTGCGTGAACAGCACATTGCACTCTCACTTGCTTCTACACATAAAACTTTTTTCTTTCTGGGTAATTGCCGATGGTTTCACCTTAACTACTGGAATTTAGACTTAAATAACCCAAAGACCTATCCCCATTATTTATATATTTTCGATCAGTTGAAAGATGAACTGGTTTTGCTTGTTTGGGTAGACTCAGATAATGAAATGAATGCCTTCGAGCTTGGCATTGAACACCGAAGGGGTATAAGCCCTGCAAGAATATGCTAAGTATAATGGGATAGGATTAACAAACCCATTTTCCCTGTATTCATTTCTGAAAGATTCACAATTACTCTAAACCCTTTACAAATTTCTTTCCGAAGAAGAAGACAAGTAGAGTAATTAGTGAGAGAAACACTGGGGGACGTAATGTAAAACTGGTTTTATGGCAAATGCCAAAGTAAGGTGGGGCCCATCAGTCGGTTGTGGGACCCTTGGAAGGGAGAAAGAGAAAGAGATCTTTGTTGCAACGCGCTTCAGGCTAAGGCCCTATATATATATATATATATATATATATATCCGTTTTTGTTTTGATTCTCAGTAACGGCGCATTGCCTTATGATTGTATTTTGGGCTCTTCCTTCCCTTCCCTTCCCTTCCCTTCCCTTCTCCAAGCACAATCCCCCTCTCCCTCTTTTTCACCTTTTCTATCTTCCTTCTTTGCCACCTTTTAAACACCTCCTCTCTTCTCTTCTTCTCAACTCTCTCTCTCTTTCTAGCTTTTGCTATACCCAGATGTCTGAAGAAGGCGGCCATGATAGTTTTTGGTTATGGGATAGCCAGTCATGGGCTTTGTCCAATTCAGATAATAATTCAGCTGGTAGTGAAGAGAAATCAGGCAAGAACCTTCAAGAACAAGAAACTTTACGTGATGAGGCCAAGAAGAATAAGAGAGGCCGTGGAGGAGGATCAGTAGGAGAGAATGGGAAAGGAAGTGGAGAAGTGAGCGAAGGGAAAGGAGGAGGAGGTGGTGAATCAGATCACGAGATGCATATATGGACAGAAAGAGAGAGGAGAAAGAAGATGAGGAACATGTTTGCTAACCTTCATGCTTTGCTTCCACAGCTTCCTCCTAAGGTAAGCAAAAAAAAGAAAAAAACACAAAACCTTGTCAAGATTAAATTAAGGTCGTTAATAACAAAATAAGTGATGATACTTTATTAGAGGGCATGCTGTTGAAATGTCCATACGTTCTTTCTTCGTGAAAAAGCAAAATGAAAGAAAAAATGGTGCTGCATGTATACCCTTAGTGCAGCCCAAAAATGCACAAACCCTCACTTATCTGTTTGTTTCTAAGTATTTGGGTTCCTAACAAGGTTGTTGGCAGAAGTTACCTACGTGTATTAATAAGTTTTTGACAAATTATGAGCACTTAATAATTACGAGGACAAGGGGAAGAAAAAGTACACCAGGCCAACTAGTTTCGTCTTTCTCAAAAGAAAGTAAAAAACGTGTCACTTATAGTTTCAGTTATTGAAAATGATTAAATGAATATATGTATAGTCAGATTGCTTCCTTTATTTGTTTATGATTAACATGGAAATGTATTTATTGGAGCTGAGTTGTCATAATCTGCAACCCAATTCCAATTGACGGTTAGTCTGAACCTGCACGCAGATAAATTCAAAATGTTTTCAGCATATGATTGAAGATTAGGATTTAATTATTGCCCTGGGGCCGGGTTAACTTCATCGAATTTATTCTGTACAGGCTGACAAGTCGACCATAGTTGATGAAGCAGTAAACTACATCAAAAACCTACAACAAACTCTCCAAAAGCTACAGAAACAAAAGCTGGAGAGGCTCCAAGGTGCCATTAATTTTGGTTGTGAGCCCTCCATGATGACCACCCAAAAGCAAGCTCTTGATTCAAGGGAGGCATTCCTGGCTGATCACGTATCTTCAAGTGACCTGGCCAATATTAGTGCAACCAATTTTTCGAGTTCTCTCTCGGTCTCTCAGTTCCCTGTATTATTTCAAACATGGACTTCCTCCAACGTTGTGCTGAACATATGTGGTAACGAAGCACAGATAAGCGTTTGTTCAGCAAAGAAGCCAGGGCTCTTCACCGCTATTTGCTATATTTTGGAGAAGCACAAAATAGAGGTGATGTCTGCGCATATTTCCTCAGATTCTGATCAGAGCATGTTCATGATTCAAGCGCAAGTGAGTTTGTACTTCATTCTCTGATCTCTGCCTCATATATTTTCTATATTTGTAGCATAATTTGCTACTTCATGTCATTTAAAGATGCTGGTTGCATGCAAGTTTAGGGTAACAAAATGCATGTCACAACCCACTTCTCATAATTCCGAAGGCTATTTCATGGCTAACTGCCCCAGCTTTTTTGTGTACCAAACTTCTAATAGCAAGAGATTTTTCTTTTAGACATTGTTATGAGCAAACAACAACCCGAAATACTGATTTATAGTACGTGAAATGTAACTCTTAGACTGGAAACTTCTGATGGTCGTAGCGCACTGAGAAATAGCTCATCTCCTACTGGAATTAATGTGTTATCTAAATTTCATGACCTAGGGCTTGTATTAAAGGATGACAACCCCTGCAGATACAACTCTAGGTAGCTTTGTTTAAATCCCTCAGATTTATAGGCAATATCCTTTATGCATTGGAAACTTACCCCAAAAAAAAAACGAGAATCTTGATTTTGAAATATTCAGGATTTTGTCTTCTGAATTCCTAATTAAATAAGATAGATCATATATAGAATAACGGCCTTTTATTAAATATTACATTAAATGTTAAAGCACCAACTTACATCTATCTCATACCAATTCTATGTTGGGTGTATTGGGCAGGCTGGAGGAGCTTCCAGTCAGACGTTAGAGGCCTTTCAAGCCGAAGAAATGTTCAAACAAGCTGCAGGTGAGATCATGTGCTGGGTCTCTTCCTGATCATACCAGAAAACTTGGCCCTCAAATATCATTTCTTCTTTGGGTCAAAGCTACCATAGATGGAGTAAATCTATCGCCATTGGAAAAGATCCATTTTTTACCAACTAGCTAGAAATACTCTGTTCTGTTGAAGCTTTTTATCTGTCTGTGCTTCAAGGTAGCTTTGTTTGTTCGAAGTTGCAGCCTTTGGATATGATTTCTAGCTGCCCTCCTTCCGTGGTCTGTACTCAAAGGCTGCAATCTCCAACCTAGCTATATATAATTGTGTTTTCCATACAAGTACAGGCTTTTGTGCTTCGCCATAGTTAGAAATATAATTATTATGATGAAAAAAAATAGAGAGAGAGAAAAACAAAGATATTTCGATGCATGAAAACATTATCAGCCTCTCTCCCCTCATACTTCACTGATAATTATGACAGACAAATGATGCCGAACTCTCCAACTGTACATGTATAATTAATTTGGCACTAGTACGGGAAAGAGAGATAAGTTTCTGATTAGCATGTGGCATAAACTTCACTATCATGGTCTTTTGGTCGTAAATCTGTTTATTTCTTATTCTCTTGAAATGATTATGAGTGAAATACTAATTAATTTGACACCAATCTGTTGTTTTGGGCCATCTTAACCCGTCTTTGAACACGGTATCCTGGGTCTTAGGTCCTTTCTAAACTTTTCTTCAAATAGAGTAATCTTTTCGGGTCAAGTTCTTCTCATGTTTTGTGGATCATATTCTACAACCCAAACAGAGATGAATTGGGCTAAAAAATGGACGTATCAATGTCAAGATCAGGCTTATCTAAGGCTCCTCGGCCCGAAATATAAACAAAGACTAGGATATCTTTGTCTTTCAATTCTGAAGTTAAGGAACTCCTCAGTAAACGAAATCCCAACGTCAATATCAAAGCTTAGCTTGGGCTCCGAAATGTAAAGCAGGAAGAGGAAGGGCAAAATCAAGGATTAAAACTCTTCCAGTTTATGAATTGTTGAGAAAATATATATAAATATCCAAATGTTGAATAATTTGGAATCTCTTTATAGCAGAAGTATGTAGCAACAGTGCAAGACATATATTTCTTGCCGTGTACGAGGTTTGAGAAAACGAGGCGTTGTTTGTTCCATTGTTCACAAATCACAGCCTTGAATGAATAAACCTTGGTAATTATTTCATCTTTTCTACTCTATTTGCTACCATGTAACACAAAGGTGACTGATCAAATCAATCACGAACAAAGATTAATGGGGAAAAGAACTGTAAAAAGAAACAAGGGAAACTTGTTATTGCATGTTCCAAAGCAATTCCTGTGATGGTAAACCACAATTTGATTCTGCCCGAGTTGAATCATTGTATGTACGAAATTGGCAGGCCTTGGCATTGGCAATGCTTAATGTGTTCATGTTCTGGTTCTGGGTGTTTTCGTGTAATGCGTCAAAAACACTTGTCAACTTCTTGATGAAGCTTTTCTATGGTTGTCGTCAACCTAAGCCTATCCGGAGAGCTATTTCCAAAATCCACCGCCATAAAAACTCTCATCTTCTGCAGATTATTTCCAGGTTAAACACCCCCCATGATTTGGCAGAACATGGGTAATTCAACAAGCGCCAAATTCAAAAAAGTTAAAAGGGGAAGGCATTAATGGTTGGGTCCCAAGTGCT
>NW_018397254.1:7713591-7741877 GCF_002168275.2 Theobroma umbraticum | reverse complement strand
GTCCAGGTTGTCTCTCCACCTCTTTATTCGAGCAATTAAAATCATAATTAAAAGAAAAAGAAAGAAAAACAAATTTCCGTGGATAACATCAATAGGTTGGTTTCTAGATGGGATGGGACCCAACATAAGTGGACGATGTTGATCCAGTGGGCCCCCAACAAAACTCTGTCTACGTTAACCAATATACCCTTTCCACTTTCTAGTTCGCTCCCTCCTCCAACCCCCTCCCCGAAAAAAAAACCCTTACAGACCATGATGTGCGCCATTTGGTTGTAGTAGCAACTAGCAAATATTAAGTTGAGTGAGAAACAGGGAATCTGTCACATGTTTACGTGGGAGCAAGTGAATTGGAATTTTATTACCTTTTGGCTTGGAGACTCTGCTCCGCTACGTTACTTTGGGAGCCTGCCAAGCAAACCAGGGTTCCTTGCTCTTTATTCAATTATATTTATGGGTTTTGCTAATGACATTTGTTTAATTCTTTTTAATCAAAATTCATAATTGACAATTGTACAATTATATTTTAGAAATTAATTATTATACCATGATTAATTCTTTATAGCAAAACGTGTGGCTCTCGACCTTAATTTGTTGAGTAGACTCGTTACCAATCTGTTGGTATTATGTGCAAACATTATCACCAGCTTTTAGCAAGATTTCTAATATTTGGGTAAAAAATTAAACAAGAAAAAGAAAAGAAATAGTGACTCAATTTTCGCCCAACAGTTGTCAATAGCATGTATTTGATTGACTAATCGAACAATTGAAGACATCAGACAGGGATAGTACCAAATTACGATCAGAAAGGTCCCTAAGACAGAGCAGAGAGAGGGAGAGTGGAGAGCTGGAATAGTCGGTGTCGTCTAGCGACGGACGCACACGCTTGTTGGGGGACAGTGCGCTCCACGAGCCACGCCCCCCTGCGACCTTGCTGTCTCCGGTCAACCGGGCAACGCATTGCCGTTACAGCCTACACAATATTTGCCTGCCCCGATGCACGTGCGAAACAGCACGTGTTTCCAGCCATAACATCCTTTTGCGTGTGTGAGAGAGAGAGAGAGAGGGAAAGAGAGCTAGTTTTCTTTCTGGTTTAAGAAAAAACAAAATCTTAAACAAAAAAATAATAAAATAAAGCTCTTAACTTTGGTCGCTCTTAGCCTGCTACAACCCGCGGTTTGTGCCCCGAGTACGGAATTCTCTGATTCCTTTCAACATTATCCAATGGGGTTTCTGATGGCTCAAGACTTTTGATGGATCTCCATTGATTTGTGTGCGCTTTCCCTCCCCTCAGTTTTCTATTTTTCTACACTTTTTTTAATAAAATAGCACAGCCAATTTATTACTAATTTATAACAATTTTATTTGATTGATTATTTAAAATAAATTATATAATAAATGTCAGCAGGCAAGCTAATTGCCACCCAACCAGAGCATCACGAGCAAGCAATAGTAATAGTTGTCCTTCGACAGTCATACTTACTGTAAGTAAAGCATGTATGCTAGTAAGATAAAGGGCAAAACGGGTACCTTGAATTTGTCATTGGTTTTGCCAACAAAAACTTTTCGATAATTTCCAAACTTTATCTCAAAGCGGATTCGTGAATCGAGAAGCTTTTTATGTTTTTTCCGTTTGCCAAACATAATCTAATCACAATTGGACTTGCATTCCTTTTGTTAATCTTCAAACGATTGGATAATGCAAAAGGCTTCAACTTTGAATGGTGTCGTCTTTTCAGTCTACAAATTAACTGTTGTGTTAAGATATTTTTAGAAATTATTTAGCAGACAATGCTGTCTGTGCTTAGTTTCCACTTCCATGATTTACTTTTAAGATCAGATTCATCATTGCAACTTTCTACTTTTTTTTTTGTTCTTCCCCAAATTAATTAGAGATGTTAGTGTGTACCTTATAATTATATACTTCACATCACTCCATCTAATTAATTAAATAAGATCATAGTATTTTATAATTGAGTTTAAATAATAAATTTGTTATCTGTCATAAATTTAAATAAGATTCGAATAGTGATCTTAAGAAATTTACAACTTTTTAACTTAATTATAAATAATAATTTTTAATATTAAATTTTAATTTTTTATATTTTGTATTTATAAATTCTTTATAATTAATGTAGTTCTTATTAAAATTTATTAATAATTTTAAATATAATTTTAAATTTTAATTATTTTATATAAACTAACAATAATTAATTAATTTAATTTAATTCGATATTTAATTGGTATGAGTTTTTAAAAAGTAGTGTCTATAATATTCATGTACAAATTTAGATATCAATTCAAAAATTTAATCAAATATTTACATGGTTCGAATATATTATTAAATAATAGAGTTCAGATTATGATACTTAAAAAATAATAGGTATTTTACCATTGATATACCTAAAATTAAGATTAATACTTTTGAAAAAATACATTTAATTACTATTATAATTTCCAATGAAATCTCTTTTTTCATCAGGTTTCAATACTTTACCCGTAGTAATTAAAGGAGAAAAAAAGAATCTCCCATAAAATATTTACCGAATTCTTTTATATTGTAATTTTTATTTTACATTAAGATCGTAGGACCCTTTTTTCCTTTTTCCTTTATAATTTTCTATTTTAAAGCAAAATAATCGCAAATATGCATATATTAATAATTAATTCTTTGATAATTCTTGAATATAAAAGGGTTGGCATTATTTTCCCTTCTGTGGGAGAGTTGGCATCTCTTTTTGGTGTAAAAGAAGTTTGACTCTAGGTGATGCCTTTATGCCAAATTAATAATTCTGCGTAAGCATAGTACCCAACAAATCTCATAGATGTTACAGCTAAGTCCACTACCCCTTTAACCCTCAATTAATATAAACTTAATCAATCAATTAATTCTTGACATATTTGAATTTTAAAAAGCAAATCTAAAAAAGAGATTAACTTAAGGAGATTATCTTTAAAATGGATAAGTTGCTACGAGAGTAAGGCTGCTTCTTGTCAAGAATCTTAACCTCTTAAATGTACGCTTTCAGAGTTGAAGAATTATTCCTTCTGAGTAGTTTTTCTGAAAATACTATCAGAGTATTTAATCAACGATTACAGTGGAAAGGAGGCAAGTTTAGTTGGCATTGTGATTCGGCCAAAGATTTGATCCTTATGTGGTCCAATAATGAAATGATTGAATCCAACTTTCCACGTGGGTTGTTTAGTGTTCACCACGTGTCCACTTTAGTTGTGCTGCTGACGTGGTCCATAACGAACTTGGAGCCTTTGATTTTTTCCTTTTCATCCCGACTGTATTTTTATATTGTGTGGTTGAGCTCCCCTCGTGGCTCTTTTGTTCCATCCAAAGCTAAAAAGTCATGAAAAGTTTTTTGTGGCATTGATTCAAATTCAACTCAAGCGAAGAAAAAAGGTCAATTTCATTACGTTGGATATTCTAAATTTTTGTAACGACTATGCTGTAACGGGAATATTTTCCTAACATCAACTAGCTTAATCTCACCCATAAGCAAGGAAGAAAGAAAGACCGAATAGGGTGAGAAAGATTAGTAAGAAGAGATGGATAATATTAATTTGGTATAATATTAAAAATAAATAAATAAATATTTATTTTATATTATATTTAACTAAATTTATTATTTTAATGTTAAATCAAATAAATTTTTATAATTTATTATTTTTTATTATAATGTTGATATGACATATTGATATGTCATAATTTTAATAACAATACATGTTAATGTGAAATAATGATATAATAGTTTGATATTTTTTACTATTTACTTTAACGTTATGTTAGTATATTTAAATATAAAATGATAAGTAACATCTTAATTAATAATAATTAATTATTATTAATAAATATATATTTAATTTAAAATAAAAATATAAAAATATAATTTTTTTAGATGCAAAAGTTATATTCTTAAATATGAAAATTTAATTAAACCTAATAAAAAATAACTTTTTATTTTTTAAAAATAATTTTAAAAAATTTTCTGGACAATTAATTTCTACATCTCGATTTTCTCATATTCCATCATATAAATATAAGAAGGAAGCAAAGAAAAAGCTTGGGTGTTTTTTACTGTTAATGCGTAGTATGATCGAAGAGGAGGCATGTAAGTGGGGACAGTGACTGACAGAATGGGTTGAGGAAAAAAAATAAGAAAAATATATATATAAAAAAGCAGAAATACAAAAAGCAGTCAAAGAAATGGCAATAATATAAGTTGGGTTGCTTTCAAATTGGCCACTGTTAACACAAAATTTTCAAAGTTGTTAATTGGTCAATGTCATTATCACATTTTGAGTATTACTCCTTGGGGGGCGCATGTTAGGCGAATATAAGCCAATTGAGCCCCCATTAGTCATGCCAGAAATTGATGCCCTCCATGTCATGTTCCTGAATATTGAGAGAAAAAAAAAAAAAAAAGCTCCATATATTTTGTCTTTGGTCAGAACTGCCATTCCCTTTTCCCATCTTTATTAACCAAGCTTTTTTGATCACATGTTACTTTATGAAGACCTTCATCGCTATGCTTAACAGATTTTCCTTTATTTTTATACACATATATTACTAAAGTTTTAAAATATACAAATACATTGAACCCAACTTAACTGGGAATCAGTATATTGTCGAGAATGCCATCAAGTTGATGTTAGATTGTTTATGACTTTAACTTACAAAACAAGTGAAGAATTTCACCATTTCGACAGGGGGACTAGGGCTAATGATGAGACATTAAAAAGCTACTTTGGTTTCTCTTTAAAGAATTGTGAATTTCTCTCCTTCAAAAATAGATGCTACCCAACTTTGAAGAGTTATAATTCTTAACCAAAAGTTTAAAATAAAAGAACTTTGTATAGAGTATGATTAGATTGTGTAACTTTAGCTGTAGCAATAAAAAAGAAAGAAAGAAAGAAGGAAAGAGAGCCCATGAAATAAATCAAAGCAGTCATTTTCCCGATGGGAACATGAGGCACTAAGGCAGATATCAAACATTCCCACAAAATTTTTAGTGGAGCACTTCAGCAATTAATCCTATTATCATCATATCAAGGTAGGGAAAGAGATGACTTTTGTTTTTTTTTTTTGTCATGCATTGTGCTATCAATTCAAATCTCATCACAAATTTTAATCAAATCAGCATATCCAAAGCTTTAATTAAACTAAAATTTATATGAAGATGTTTAGAATATGCCATGTTCATCCCATAATTTTATTATTGTTTACCCTTAGCCATATGACAAAATTTCACCGCATTCCCCCCTACCTACCTACAAAACATATATTCCAATTCTCACTTCATGAGAGAAGTAAATTATGTAAATAAAGAAGGCAAATTGTTTAGATTTTTAGTGTTGACTTAATTGCAAGCACTGTTGGAGCCAATTAAGTTTGCTGCATGTTAATGTATCATTTTACCCTCGAAAGGGCTTTAAAATAAATGGATTAAGGTTTCTTGAGCTGTGCGCGAACAGACTGCAGGAGTATTTTTAATGCTTTTAAGTGCCCTTGATTCATGCCTGATTAGCTCTCAAGTCATGGACCAATTAGTAAACAGGAGGGCAAAAAATTGGAAACTGAAAGCAAAAGGAAACAAAGGGAGAACTCTTGCCTCTCACCACTCTTTGACCCCGTTAACAAAGAAGGCCGGAAGGGGAACCAGAGTGAAAGCAGCAGGCCTTTACCCAATTTAGTTTCAGGATTTTCAAGCCCATATCTCAAGAGGAGCCAAACCAGTGGGGCAATTAGTAGCCCAATTTTGGGCCAACAACACAGGAATCGTTCCATTACCCAATGGTTTTTTTACTGATCGCTCGAGGACAAATGCAATTTGGACTTTCTTATTGAAAGGCGGTTAGTTGAATAGAGATACAAATAAGTCTCCAATGCAATTTATTGATAACCAATTGATCATGACATTGTTAAATAATTCAATGAGTTATCCATTATATTCATCATCTATTCTTAATGGGAGAGGTGACAGGGAAGAGCTAAAACAATATGTTGTGTCAGCGCACGCCTATAGTAGAATCACTAGCAAAAGATTCTTCAAAACAATCACATGATACCCACCCATTCTATAATAATTGGAATACAAGAATAGGTCCCACTAATTATGGCCGTGGACCATGGTTAGCCGTCACTCTTGAACCATTGTTAATGTCCAACAACCAAATAAATAAAGCTGGAATAAGGAGTACAATCCTTTTGAAATTGGACTAATATCTATCTGAGTTATGTAATGGTTTGTATTTTTTTTTTTTGGGGGGGGGGGGGAGTAAAACAAGTAGAAGTTTTAACTTGGTGTTTAAAGTTGTAGGCCTATTGCTACTAAAATTACGCCAAGCACCCACTGGAATTGAGTTGGTCTAGTAACCAAAACAGCAAAGCTGGAGTCATGTGCTACTGCTCCGGGTGCAGGGGCAACACCTGCCTCAGGTACGTCGCATACTCCGAAAGCCATATTTTCCTACACAACATTTAAAGACCACAGTCAATCAGAAGGAAATGGATGGAGATAATGGATGGAAGTATTGTTGTCACAGACCTTGCAATAGACAATGTTTCCACATCCGCAAACAA
Organism: Theobroma umbraticum; assembly: GCF_002168275.2. Classification (NCBI taxonomy): domain Eukaryota; kingdom Viridiplantae; phylum Streptophyta; class Magnoliopsida; order Malvales; family Malvaceae; genus Theobroma; species Theobroma umbraticum. Next base: position 7,735,288 of record NW_018397254.1, on the reverse strand, counting down.
GATGACCGTTTGCCACATCTAAGGCCTCCGGAGCACCTCCACTATCACTCCTCTGAAATTTTCATGCGAGAAATAGTTACATACGCCCAATTCAGTAACAGTTAAGATGTTTAGACTGCTTATGCTTTAGTAGTAACGAATCACAGTTGTTGCACCATTTATACCTTGTAAAAGTCCACAGCAATGAAGTTAGGCCACCGGTTACCAGCTGCCACATAACATGTGTTCACCATTGGAAGCAGTGGAGCTGAATTATGTTTGCAAGCTTGAGTCACATCTGGTGTATCAGGAAAGTAGTTGACTAAGACCAGTGACCTTGATGTTGCATTCATGGCAGGTGATTCTGCTCGGTTTGGACAGGAACCAGCTACCATCCCGCCGTTTCCATCTGTTATTTCGAGTGCATCAATGTTATCTCTGCTTCTTTGAATGAATTGTTCAACAGAAGAGGGTAACAAGACTCACATTGGTTTTCTACCATGTATCTCCATTGATAAGCTATGCCTTCAGAGGCCTCCTTAGCTGACTTTGAAGTGAAAACCACCAGGCGCTGATTTTTTTGGACCATATCATCAACCGTTGGCCACTTTCCACCATTTTTGGGCATTCTAGATACTGGAAACCAGTACTTCCTCAGGCCAGCAGCATCAAACACTTTAGTCAAGCCCCTTGGGGAGGTAACATAGTCTTCAATGATAATGGTAACAATTTCTGACGGGTTTGCTTGAAGAAATGCTTGAACCTCTTTTAGAACATTAATTGCAGGTTGCTGATCCAAACAACTTATCCATTATTGCCGTGGTAAAGGAATTGTTAAATTCACATTTTGCAACAACCAAATCCATGTATAATAATCTATTCGCTTTAGATGTCCACACACACTTACAAACGCTGTATAATTGAAGCATTGTCCTCCAAAGGAGTGGCATAACCAAATGTCATTCTGGAAATCATACATGTCCAGCATCAAACCTCTAACACCATTCTGCAAAAGAAAACCACTTCTGAACAAATGCTAATAATTGAAAGAGCACTGCTCATTCCATTAATTTACCAAAATATTGACCATATATGGGAAGAAAATGTTCAGTTGCAGTTAGTGGGAAATTTAACAATCAAATTGTTATCTGATCATTGCCAATATAATATATACTAAATGAAAACCCAGCGCTCTTCTCCTCTAATTGTTTAGTTATGAGTGAAAGTAATGACTAATGATGGCAAGAAACTAGGTTAGCTCACCAAGCATTTATTTCATTATCTCTCATCATCACTTCTTGGTACTGATGCAGCCGGGAGCCGGCAGAACATGGTTGTGAAACAAGTGCGACATCAGTCATAGGTCAACAACAACATGGGTGGAATGCAAAGCACGTGGATTTCATTTTTACCGTCATATTTTTATTGAAGGATCACCTACCGAATTCGCCTAACATGTGGGCCTTTGAGGAGAATAAAGTATGGATGTCGTTTATTCCTCAAAATAATGATGCTTAGTACTATTAAAAAAGAAGCATGCTGGTCCTACGTTCCAAGTTAAAGACAAGTGTTTCACTTCCCCGCTTAAATTAAGAGGTGATATCCTATTGTAGTGCGGTACTGTGAGACCCATGAATTTCGACCATTTGACGAATTCTGACCGTTTGATCTGGCAGCATGAGCTACAATCGTTAAATCAGATTTTGGGCTGAGCTCTCAACCACGGAGATTAAGTTTGGTAACCGGCCATAGCCACTTCATAAATAAATGACAAAAGCATCACAAGACAAGTGAGCCCGATTCACATTAAATTTTTTCCCAAACACTTGAAAAGGATGAATTTCAATGAAGAGCAGTGGATCACAAAATCCACGCCTATGTATACAGTTGTTGAATATGTGTAGAATGTTCTAGATGAGGTTTTATATCCAGAAAGTTGTAATGGCTCTTAGGATTGTGACGCTTGGACAATCTTTTCCATTCATGGGCTTGTTTGTAAAAAGGAAGTTATCTCTTTCCAACCATTTAAGTATCTGTTTGAGCAATAACATTACTTTCTTTTAACCTTTTTTCTCTAGCTTTTTGCGAATTGCTAAAGTTAGTTTCCTACAGTTGCCAAGTCAGTTCGTAAATTGATCTAAATTGTATATTGTATCATTAGATCTAAAATCATTAGTAGTATTAATATGGAGGAAGATTATCTGTAGGAAATTATAATATGTAGATATCTATATATAAAAATTCCAAACAATGATAACTTTAAAAAATAACTTCTTCAAAAAATCATGTAATATGATGTTGTTGTAGTCATTGAAGCATTTAAATTTTAATAAAGATCAAAGATGAAATTTATTCAGAATCAAAGTTATGCTTGACTAAATATTATGATTTACATGTGATTTAAGTAATAAATTGTGAAATTGATGAAAATGAAAAAAAAAACATTTTCTTTAAATGCATTTATATTGAGAGAGAAAATTAAGAAGTGAACGAAATCAAAGTAATGACAAAATGATGTTTTGAATTAGAAAATAGATACATAAATTTGATCTTCAGAGCATCATATTTAAAATTAATAGATCAACTTAATAGACAATGTTGGTGTGGAAAGACTCTTACCAAACTAATTTTGTTGTGAATATTGTGGGCTTTGAATGAATTGGCAAATATAATTTTATTTTTGTACTCTTGTTTTCATACTTGGGAATAATTTCTGATTATTATGAGATGATGTTGGGTTTTGTTGTGATAATTTGGTTCAAAAACAGACCAAACAGTATGATCTCGTAAGACCACCTTTGAGTAGCAATTCTAATTAAATTTCTGTAAAGGTTTTTTAAATGAAGTTCATACCTTTAATATTGATTTTAAAAAAATCACATGCGAACAGAAACACAAATTTCAAAACAGTCCAAATAATAAGAAGAGCAGGGGATGTCGGATTTGACTCTTGACAGAGTCGGAAAGTTCCTTTCTACATAACCACATTTCCCACCTTTTCTTTTCCGGATTTAAATACTATTTTTTATGCTTTTTACTTAGGAAATTGTGAATAAAGACAATCACTTTAGTCATAACATATCAAATACAAAAGAGAAAGAGCGGTGAAAAGTTTTTTCAACGACAGTTAAAGCTATACCATCAAATTAAACCTTCAACAAAAGTGTACGCAAGTAAAAAATAGGTAGGAAAGCATGGTAGACCAAGTTAATTATTAGGTTTGTATATTAATTTTTCCTTTTAAGCAAAGAAATGCATTGATTTACTTTATTTTTACTTAATTAAAGTGGAATTTGCCATATCCTTTCTAGCAGTAAATTAAGTACATCATCCATCTCCAAGATGAGAAAAAAAAAAAAGTCAATCATTTAGGATCCGTGTAGTTACGTTGACAACACAGATCAAACCTTGAGGTCTTTTTCTATTTGCCTCATACTAATCATCCAATACATATTACAACTTAAATCTAGTTGATAATCTCATAAAATAAACATTACTTTATTCAATTCCTAGCTGTAGAGTTCACCTAATTAAAGCGGGTTATTGAGTATCCTACAACTATGTTCAAGCACAACCAAACAAATTCCTTGACCCAAAGACTTAGATATCTTCTCTCCTTAATGTAAAACTTCAATTATTCTAACTTATTATTAAGGAGATTCTAGTCTTTTAATCTTTTCAAAATTTTTACTTTCCAACCAAAAGAACCGACATTACTTAAAAGCAACCCTGACCTAATACCTTGATTAGTTCACTGAAAACTGAAAACTAAACCGAAAAGCAAATAAAAAAGACCGCAAGGGAAAAGAATTATGAATAAAAAAACGAAAGCCGAAACTCATAGGATCTGAGAACTTCGTTTTCTTTTTCCTTCTCATCATTTTGTAGACAGCTAAAGCATGGAATAAACAGGGAGAGGAACATACATTAAGCTGGCTGGTGACGGAGTCCTGCTGGTTTGTAGGAGCTAAAATCAAAGACCCTGTTGCAGACCTCTCTCCAAGCCTTGCATACGAGTTGTGGGTTGTCAACCAGGAGTATCGGTTGAATGGCAGTCCCTTCACCTAATCGAATCATCACAGTCACACCCACAGAATTACATCCATTAATCCTTCATATGTTTATTTATAAATGTGCATGATGCCGAAAATGATGAATCATTCGGACCTGAGAAGTGGGGTTTAGAGGTTGGATTCTGGTGCATCGGGGCCGTACATTTCCATTTGCTAGACAGGTTTCACAGTGCAACCCTGAGTCACAATTGCGATCTGCTACGCATGTTTGTCCCTCCTGTTCAAGATATTACACCCCACTTTCAGAAACTGACATTTCACGAAAAACATAGAACAGTCTTCCTGATAAAAAAAAAAACAGAGAGAGACAAATATGGCATACCTTGAGAGCAGAGCCAAAACCAAAGAGAAGAGCGGCAATGATCAGAACAGTAATCAACTGCAATTGAAATGGAAAATTTTGTTAGTTTTCCTTTGACGACAGAGGAGAGAAGGAGAAGAGAAAGAGAAAGAGAAAGATATTCAAAACTTGCCCGCATTTGGTGATGTTGGAGTTGCCTTTTTGAATTTTTCCTCTGCTCCCTCTCTCTGTTTACAGGATCAGAATTCGTAGTCCATTTTGTGATTTGTTGTGGTGACCCTTTTATATAAGGGCATCAAAGCTGACAATAGAGGAATAAAAATGCAGGTGTTTCTGCGCCGCTATGGGTCTTCAACAGGGCATCTTTTGCTCAGCTAGTTAATGGTCTCTTTAATTAATGATAATACACAGGCTTTTAATAATCGTTTTTTTTTCAATAAAAAAGAGAGAAAAGCATTGAGGGTAACAAATAACTGCAACCCATTTATTAAGGATACATGATAGATAGATCGTAGATACAGTCTGATCTTTCGTAATAGCATAAAATTCTAACAAACACGGAATTGCATCCAATCCAAGAGTGCACTTCGAATTTGTTGCTTAAAGTCTTCCTCTTCTGCTTGCTTGCAACCGCCAATCACTAGCTATATACATATATAGTCATAGGTCTTTATAGTTGTAACATTCTTTTTCTCACACTTTATTTTACGATAAGTAAGAGTTTGCAGATAATTTTTTCTGGGTTTTGTTTGTCCGACAATAGGAAAGTTTTTACTCTTTCAAGGAAGCTTCCTTTTCGTAGACACGTTAAGAGTTGCCTCGGCCATCACTTAATTAAACTGCTTAGTAGAAGAAAAAAGAAAAAATCTTCTTACAGTCTCCACATCTGAGAGCAATGTGGCTTCACCGAGCAGTTTTAACATATCGAACACTTTGGTAATTTTTCACTGTCTTTTTGCCCCAAAACGAATAGCCAGAATCCTCCGACTTTGGTGCAGAACTCTGAGCTGCCCTCTGATCAAGAAGCTTGAGCTGCCTCGGATGACGGATTTTAAAGCCTTTTGTCCTTCACAGTGAGCTCGTGAAAGATAGCTCTGGCAGCCTTTGTGGGCAGGTAACTGACACAAATCCAAGCCCGCAGCATGACAATTGTGGTCCTGTCTTGAACTTTGAGATCTCACATGGGCCAAGCTTGCCATTAACAATGTTCATAATACCTCGGCCATCAGAATAAGTAAAGTCGAGCATCAGCAAGAAGTATGGGCCATATATTCACCAATTTACTGAATTTTGATTTGGCCCAACCTGACAGCGGTTCATTTTCAAGTCCCAGAAAACCAGCTTGAAGTTACCTAAAGAGTGATGTATATTAAGCATAGATGGACCCCAAAGAAAGGTATGAAAAGAAATGCCAAAGGACATGAACCATGTTTTAATTCGGATGATTAGTTTTCAACAATTAGGTGTAGCATGACAGGCTTTGAACAGAATGTAGATCAGGTGTAAGATCTCTGCTACTCAATTGATGCAAAGTCCATCCTCTCAATGTACTAAGTCACAGATAATCAACAATAATGACATGTATCGACAGATGCAGACATGTACTACAGGCTATTGGGGACGTTAAGTTTTCAAGTAGTTAGAAATTGAAAGCATGCTAGGCGTTATTACTCCATTGAAATACATAGGAACAAGGACAAAACTAAGAATGTGCCAGGGTTTTATGTACAGAAAATTTTAACTCCACTTTTAATCCCAGGAGTATGAATAGTTTGTACAGAGTACACCTTTAAATCTGTCATTAATTGGAGTAAACTTCCAACTAAATTAAACGAGGGATTCTTCTTTAAGCAGAATCTTAACAAAATGAACATAACAAGCAAATGTTCCAGGCGTGGATTGCAAGGATAAAATTAATAATAAAAAAAAAAGGAAAGAAAGAAAAGGGCACTGCCTGCCTGTCCAAAATTAACACATAAAGCTGTTCATAAAAAGTTACTATCTTCACTAAAACCCTTAACATCACCCAAAGTTTTCTCATTAAAAAACAGTAGTTCCCACCCCCTGCAAGATACAAACAAGAAACATAACCCCAGACAGGTGCATCAATGTCAATGTTTTATTCTCTACTGATATGAGGTTAACAGTCTTAAGTATAAAAGTTTCAGTACTATTAGAGTGAAGATTAGGCCTATCTTTTTTGTTTGTCAGCACATTAAGAAAACTGATATGATTCCAAATGAACCCGTGCCCATAAGATTACAAACATGCTCGAGTTTCCAATGTTTTGGGTATTGGCCGTTGCAGGTACCCTCACGCCTCCCACCATTACTGTTGGTCCCACTTGGTTTATCACCACGATATTTCCAAGACAAATTTAGCTCACTCGTTGCCATGCCCTCTATTCTCTCTAATTATCACAAGGTCAAATAATTAGAAGTAATCAAAGTAGTTATTCAAAAGTGATGATAGCAGCCCATAGCCCATTGGAAGCCAAACATGGGAGGGGAGCACATGTGACGGATTCTTTCTATTGAAAGTTTGAGACGAGTTGATGTTCTCCCTTTTTATCTTATCCTCCATCTCCGTGTACAAAGGTAGAAGTCCTTTTCCATCCTCGGAGGCCAAACACCTACCTACCACCCCCCCTCCCCTTAGTGTCCTGTTCAGTGTAAAAATTTGTCCTCTTAAAACAGATGCGACATTGTCTGCCATATATTTTGCAATTCTGCAATAACTTTCACTTTTCCAACAAAAGTTTTCCATACCTTGTTTCACACTTTGTTCCCTCAAACAAACAAACAAAACATTGTTTTGTTTGTAAAGAAAAGCATCAAACAACCTTTTACTATGTGGTTACATACAAAATTATATGACCAGCTGATTTTTTATTTGAAGTACAAAAAAGGGGTGAAGTGAATTTCTTTCCTTTGATCACGCTATACATTATTATGGCTTAAACCTGAATTCTTTGTTTAGACATTATTTTATTATAGTTAATGAGTAGGACTAATTAATATTTGTGGGTGAACTTTTTATGATACATATGAAAATGAAGTGTCCTATTCTACATGAAGTCGCATTCTAACAAAAGGGGAAAGAAACCCCTACTGATTAACATTGTTCCAGGCATTGTACACCCTAAAATTTGAAAACAAATACTCGTAATAAAAAGGGTCCCAAAACAACTCTAAAAACTGGCCACCTCAATGTGATTCTTTGGGTCCACAGTCCTCCATTTTTTTTTTCATTTTTCCCATTTCAATGGTAAAAACTAGTTTGAGCCTTTGAGGACACTACAGTGTTTAAAGACTGAAATAAAGAGAGAGAGAGAAACAAAGAGACGAAAGAGAAGGGTCAAAAGCCGCACTCACGCACTGCTTAGTTCTCTATAGTTCCCAGAAGTGCTGACATTAACCCCATTACTTGGATATCTCTGTTCCTTCTTCACATCTTTCTCTCTTGTTTCTTTGGGCAAAACTTTAAAAAAAGTTTTTTCTTTTTCCTGGTCTACCATGGTGGTTTATGCAAAGGCACTGTTGGGTTTCCTGGCTTTTCTTGGTTTGCAGCTTCCTTTGATACTGGCAGGTTACGTTTGATTACTTTCTTGTTTCTATTAGCTTAGCTCTACTTTCCTTTCTAAGCAAGTTGCAATTTTTGTTATCACTTCTTTTCTTTATTGTAAAAGATATAATTTTGAGCCATTTATTATGCGTTTTTTTCTGTTTTGGGTCTGGGGTAAGAATGGAATCCTGACAAATGGGTTTGGGTTTTGAAGCAGAAAATTTTGAATTATGATTGCATTGATATAAAAATGCACGCTTTTAAAGTTTAAACCTTGTTCTGTTTTGATTATGACGGGCATTAGAATGATTGAGCTACCTGCACTTTTTTCGCAGTTATGGGGTTGAGATAATTTATGGGTATTTTCTTTTGGCTCACTGTTTAATGAAGTTGAAGACAATGTCATGTTCAATCCAGTATCTATTCATTCTCTGAATTTAGCTTAATGGATATTTAGAGCTCTGTGTCAAAGATAACTATGTTATTATGGATTGCAAAGCGAGGATAACTTTGTTATTGTTGCTTACTCATAACTTATAAATGGTCCTGCTACTTTTGCAGAGTGCCCCTTAGATTTGAGTGGATCCAATTTTACTCTTGTGGCTTCTGTATGCTCCAATAAAGATGACAGAGGAAAGTGTTGCCGCTATATGAATGCTTTCATTGCAGTTGCTGTTGCTCGTTATGCAAACGTGACAAGCAACCTAGGAGTTACATCAGATTCATCTGACGTCTGCATCCACTCCATATTGCAAACCATGGAACTGTATGGAGTGCCACGAAATGCCACAATTTTCTGTGGGTTTGGTACAAAAATTCTTGTTAGTTATGACTGTAGGGGCCGAACAACTGTCATGCAGATGCTTGAGTCTCCAAAATTTATGGATGTCACAGAGAACTGCAAACTGCCACTTTTGCAGGAAAATGATTGCCGAAAGTGTTTAAATGCTGGCATTGTCTACCTTCATCATCTGGTTGGATTTGAAAATAATATGACATTGAGTACTTGCCGAGATGCAACCTTTGTTGCGCTTGCAAGCCAAGTTGACAACACTTCAGCCATTGAAATTGCAAGCTGTTTTTTTCAAGTTCAGGGATTTAATATCCAACCAGGTACGAATAGTTTTATAAAAAGCAGTGGTTTGGTTTTTTATGAGAATTTTGCCTATATCTGTTGTCAGTTGCAGATAGTCTTTCATAAAATTTCTCCCACTTTTGCAGTTTCTTGCATGGATCAAATGTTTATGACTTTTTAAATTTGTATCCCTGTACCCCCTTCCTCGTCTTTCCACTTATCTGTGGTGATAAGAGCCAAGAAGCATTAATGGGCCATTATCTTTCTGGTACTGAAGATAGGTGGTTTATAACAATCATCAGGCTAAAATTGAGTTTTATGAGGATTAAAGATAAACCTTGTAATGTTTTGGTGCCTTGTTCAAGAAAAAAAAAGTGAAACTTAAGTCTGCCTAGAACAAATGATGCTTCTAACAATAACATTTTGTCAAAATGGTGCTTTTGCTTTCCTGTATTAACTGCATCAAGATATTAGTTATGTGAGTATGTTTGCCATGACTTATTTTCTGTAAATAAACGAACTTTTATGTACGCATCCAATGATTTAACTAATTATTTGTTGCAATTATGATGCTAGTTTCAGAGTCATCTCCATCTCTGCCTGCCCCTAAGGCTTCTCCTAGTCCATTGGTTGCTGCTAGCCCAAGTCAACTCATGTTGGGAGTGCCTCCAAAACAAAAGCACCATAACTACCACCTCACATTAATTCCCGGTGTTGGCATAGCAGTTACAGCAGCTGCTGTGATGATGCTTATAATCTTGGTAGTTTTGATTCGTAGGAAAAGCAGAGAATTGGACGATTCTGTGAGTATGAACAAGAACTCTTCAAAACTCTTTCCTTCTTCTCGGCCCATGCGAAAATTTCAGGAAGGTATGCCTTGATATCACTTGTTCTCCTTTGGTAATGGCATGTTTTGAACATCGTTTTCTTTCCAAGGACAAGTGGGCGGTCTGATGGGGATTTGTATTAAATGCAGGTCCTACATCAATGTTCCAAAAATATAGCTACAAGGAAACAAAGAAAGCAACTGACAATTTTAACACCATCATTGGTCGTGGAGGGTTTGGAACAGTGTACAGAGCTCAATTTAGTGATGGCTCAGTGGTAGCTGTGAAGCGGATGAACAAAGTTTCAGAGCAGGGCGAAGATGAATTTTGCAGAGAGATAGAACTTCTTGCTAGATTACACCATCGTCATCTAGTTTCTCTAAGAGGATTTTGCAGCAAAAAGCATGAGAGGTAATTCATTCTTGTATGAATGTCCGTGTGATTGATCACTTACCAGCATAATTAAATGCTTTTGCTTCATGGCAGGTTTCTAATGTACGAGTACATGTCAAATGGAAGCCTAAAGGATCATCTACATTGTATGCTTCTTAATTCCCTTAATTCACATTTCTAAAGTTGGATATTATTCTTAAACGGGGTTGGAGGGGTATCTTAGGAGCATTTTATGGAAGTTGAAGCTTGCATATCAGTTTCCATAGCATTTGAAAGTCCGTGCATAGTTTTGGTTCAAAATAAGAGATTAGCACGCCCATTTGACACCATATTGGCTTCTGTTAGCTTTATTGTTTTGGTTTATTAAAATTTTCTGTGATAATTCTGTTCTATGTCCTTGTTATTTTACTATGTCCCTCATTTGCTTATTGAATGCTGTAAATGGATTTGATCTCATATTTGTGCAGCCCCAGGAAAAACCCCACTGAGTTGGGAGACCAGAATACAAATTGCCATTGACGTGGCTAATGCTTTGGTAATAGGAAAATGATTCTAATTTGTTATTGATTTATTCTGTCGTTTTTTGAATTCGCAGATTTGTTTTTAAAATATTATCATCTTGTTAAATCACTTCACTTTACTCATCTATGATTTATATTTGCAGGAGTACCTTCATTTTTATTGTGATCCACCTCTGTGCCACAGGGACATCAAATCAAGCAACATTTTGTTGGATGAGAATTTTGTTGCGAAGGTATTTTGTCCGTTGAATGCACATTTACTTGTACTACCACTTGTATTTTGCTCTCACATTTATGAGAAACTCCTTGCGGAATATAATAAGTTCTCTCCATAATGCTCAAAGTCATAGAAACAAACACACAACTTTAAGAACTTTTGATTTCCTCACCATTTTCTCAACACATTGGTTTTAAATAAAGTAAATAGGAGTTTTTGTGATCTTTCTCAGTATATGTATGTCTGTATAATAAAAAATGGAGTACAACTTGCAATAACCAGAGGAAGCTGAAAGCTGGTGGAAATACAAAAGGCCATATTAAAACTAAGAGAACAGTTTGAGTAAATGGAACAATTTTCAAAGAAATTCAGGAAGGAACTTTTTATATGAGAAGGTTGAAGAACTTCTGTCTTCCAGTAAACGCATCAATGCACATTCCTTTGTAATGATTCGTGCTTTCTGCTTTACTGTATCCTCTAGGTTGCAGATTTTGGCCTTGCACATGCTTCAAAAGATGGTTCTATTTGCTTCGAACCAGTAAATACTGATATCCGTGGAACTCCAGGTTAGCCAATAAATTATTTGGAAGGTTAAACAATAATTGTCTTGTGTTTTTTACTAAAGATCTAAACGTTAGATGACTTTCAGGTTATATGGATCCTGAATATGTGATCACTCAAGAGCTCACTGATAAAAGTGATGTGTATAGCTATGGTGTACTACTTTTGGAGATAGTGACGGCAAGACGAGCTATACAAGATGGCAAGAATTTGGTAGAATCATCCCAGATACTGATGGGGTCAGAGTCAAGGCTAATTGAGCTAGTGGACCCCCAAATTAAGGACTCCTTTGACTTAGATCAACTGCAGACAGTTGTGACCATTGTGAGATGGTGCACTCAGAGAGAAGGGAGGGCTAGGCCTTCAATCAAACAGGTTCTTCGCCTTTTGTATGAGAGTTCAGATCCGATGCAAAGTGGGTTCATACAAGCTGTTGAAGATGAAGACTATGAAGGTAGTGAAGGAAGAGGTAGGTCAAGTAGAGGGAAAGTACCTAGGAGTGGACCTCTTTTTTACAGTGGGGATGGAAGATATCTTGCTTCATCTTCTAGTACATCAAGGTCATATTGTAGTAGAAGCTTTTTATTAGAAACTGGCTCACCACAATCTCCTCAAAATATACTCTCCCTTTGAGGCTAATCATTTGTTTTCTTGATCCAACAATATGAGAGAGCTGCCTCCATTTGATTAAGCCACAGTTCAGAAATTGCCTGGTGTGATTTGAGTCATGAGCTGGCAGGTATACATGGTCTTTGTTAGGCAGAATTCTCCTGTTGTAGAGCAGGTAAATGCCATCAAGCTTGTTACTTGTACAAATTTGAAGAGTAGTCATCCTATAATGTTCTGGTTTTTGTTGCCCATAAATTTTTTGGATAACTGAGACATAAATGTATTTTTTGCTTGTGTCATTGATACAGAGATTAGGGTATTGCAGCTAGTCATCAAGGTTAACTTTGTCTGTTATTGATCCAAAAACTGGGAGAGATTCCTCAGTGCAATTGTTTTATTACCTTCTAATAAAGTTTCCGCTGTTATATATGGAAAATCATGTAGGAAGTTCGAAATTCCATGGAAAATGAAATCATTCCATCAAAATCAAGTAGCATAGCCCCATAAGGTTCAGTAATCAAGGGTTTCCTTGCTTGCTATGGTGATGTATTTAAAAGTTGATATTGCAGAATCAAACTATGGGCTCCTTTGTTTCCCTTGGCTACCCCATGCTTGTACCGTCCAAAAGGCTTGGGACAGAGAATCAGAAAACTAAGAAAAGAAAGACTGTCAGCAAATCTGATGGCCGGAATTGCTGCAATCACTCTTGCCTATTTGTTCGGACGATTGGAACTATAATAACCCATTTTGCCAGCTAACAATCACTATCAAGTTAACAATGTTGGAAAAATCATTGTAACTTTGGGTGAGTCATCTCACAGTTACTGTGAGTCCGGCCATAGGAAAATCAGAAAATTCACAGGTTTACTCTTTATCATATGATTTGGCCTCTCAACTTAACTTGACTACGTCGATCATATTAACTTCAGGATGATCCATGTGTATAAGTAAGAACCTCTGAATTTCTGAATGCCATATCCAGGTGGTTCTAGTGATCTGAACGATGGAGCAGCTCACTCCATCAACATTCCTCGTTTCTCTCTCCCTCTTCTTCTTTGCTACCACATCCTTGCCTGCTTCAGGGAGCCGTAGGACCTATATCATCCTCATGAACAAATCAGCAATTTCTGCTGCCTTTTCCACCCATCATGATTGGTTTACGTCAACCCTCTCATCCCTGTCATAACAGATGGCTTTTCCCCATTCAATCTCTACGCTTTCAACCATTTACTGGATGGCTTCAGCGCTATTTAGTCCGAAGAGCACCTTGATCAACTTCACGAATTGCCAGTTCATCTTGCCACACAAGTATCCTGAAACATTTGGCCAGCTCCACACCCGATCATTTCTTGGATTTAAGAAACATACCGGGCTATGGGCTGTGGATTTGGTGATGACAAGATCAATGACGTTATTGAAACAGGGACCTAACCTGAAAGCAAGAGTTTGACGATGAAGCCTTGCCTTCAGTGCCAGAGAGATGGCATGCCAAAGCGGCATGGAATTTAACTCATCTTATTGCAACAAGAAGCTGATTGGAGCAAGATCCTTCAGCAAAGGCATGCTGCAGGAAAGAATAGACTTAGCAAAAACAGATGACTATGATCCACCGAGGGAATACGTGGGTCATGGTACCCACATATCATCCACAAAGGCAGGCAGCTGGGTGGTAGGTGTTGAATATTTCGGATATGCAAAAGGAACAGCTACAGAAATTGCACCAAAACTTAGGATTGCCATCTACAAAGTTGTGTTCTTAAATAACAGTCATACTGCCGCAGTAACTGATGTACCGGCGGGCATGGATCAAGCAATAAGGATGGTGTGAATGCCAAGTCATTGCCTTCGGGATTCTTTGAGACTCCGTTTGATGAGAAACCCTATTGCAGGTGGAGCATTTGCAGCTTTGAAGAAAGGCAATAATGGCCCTCATGCATCGGTGGAGAAATTCTCAACGAGGCTCCTTGGATCACTACCGTTTGGTGCTGGCCGAACCATCGGTGGAGACTTTGCAGCTCTTGTCACGCTTGGTGATGGGGACTTAACCGCAACTAAAAAACCTGCCTATAAGGAAAACTTGTTTGTCTCTGGTGTTCCTATATATTGTGGACATGAAAGCGAACCAAAAAACTCTGCGGAGTTTTGCTCTTTGGACCCAGAAGAAGTTGATGGAAAGAACTTAGTTCTGTGACCTCGACTCCAGCAGCCAAATTAATGAAAATCAACTTACTTTTGAAATGGACAGAACTGGAGCTGCTGCAGCTATCTTTAGCTCGGACGATGGGCAGTTCCCCGTCCCATGGATTTCTATGAGCCCTTTGTGATTAGTAAGCCCGAAGGATGGAGAGTTGGTAAAAAATTACATAATCAATTCCAAGAATGCAACAGTCAGTATCAGGTTTCAAACAACCCTTTTGAGTACTAGGCCAGCAAGTGGCTTATTTTTCATCTGGAGGACCTGATAGGAGATCACCATGGATACTGAAACCCGATGTCTTGGATTCTGGAGTCGACACTCAGCTGCATGGTTCCCCAACAGCGGCTTAGCACCAATTGGTGATGATGATTATTTGCTTACAGATTACGCTATTATATCTGGAACATCCACGTCATCCCCCCATGCAGCTGGCATAGCCAAACTGCTTAAAGCCACCCACCGGGACTGGAGTTCGGTAGCCATCCGATCAGCAATGATGACAACCGCTGATGTTACTGATAATGCAAACGGCCGTATCATTGATATGATCACAGGAGTTCGTGGGACTCATCTTGATTTCGGAGCAGTAAATCCTAACAAAGCCATGGACCCTGGCTTCGACTACGACATTGAGATTCAAGACTACCATCAATTACCTGTGTGGGTTAAACTATACGAGATCACAGATCCCAACTATCACGTTGCATTTCACTTTACATGTGATAATGCTAACCTGGATCTTAATTACCCATCATTGATCGTAATATTGAAGAATACAAACACCACCTGCATCACCTTCCAGAAGCTGACAAATTGTGGCAGATGGTAGCTCTGTTTGTTGAGCAGTGGTGAGAGTTCCTTCAGGTATGAAAGCTGTAGTGCAACCAGCAAGAATAACCTTAGCAGGAAAATTCAGTAGAGCCAGGTTCCAACTCACTATGGACATTGATGTCGGAGTAGCAAGTATCCCTCAAAGTGATTAATTTGGGAATTATGGATATCTGAGCAGGTACGAGCTCAGTGGAAACACGGACAAGTCTGATAGTCTCTGCATTCGCACCTTAAGCCAAACTGATAGATGGTCTCTGCGCTCGCATCTTAAGCCAATCTGATAGAAGCCAGAGACGGTGCAAATTACTGGCTGGAAATTCCATCTGATCTTACTATAAAAAAAATTGGAGGAAACAAAAGCGTAGGATTTATTGCTCGAGATATTAATTTACAACAGAGTTCCACATTAGTGGTTGATCAGTTACAACTTACGATGACAAGGCAGGAGAATTACATGGAAACTTCAAACTCCAAATCCATGCACGATGCACAACAAAAATAACGTGCTCCCAGCCTATCCTATCTATCACTTATGAAACCTTTGGCCAAAAAAATTCCAGAAAAAGGAAATAAAAAAAAAAAAACCAGAGACAGATCAGAGACCAAGCATCGATAAGCACAGCCCAAATGTCTGATCTATTCAAGTTAAAAAAAAATAAAAATCAACGGTTACCTACCGCACAGAAAAAATCTGACTGATTCTTCTAGGTACCTACCGCACAGAGAAATTTCCTCTTGCTTACTGGTTCTTCATGCAAGACCACAACATCCCTCACCTTATCAAACAACTCCTCCAGCTTCTCCACACCAAGCTTTCTATAATCCAACGGTTTCTTGTACCGTTGCTGGTATATTTCTTCAAAACAGCCCAAGAAAATTCGGCAAGAATAACTCACCAGAATTTCCTGCAACTCATATTTAAATTGCTCAAGATTACAGTTATCAACGTCACATCCAGCTGCTCCAAAGTTAGTCCGTCCTTCATTCCTCCTCTCATCACGTTCTTCTACCACCACTCTTTCCTCATCAGAAAACTCATCAGAAGAGCCAGCACCTGCAGTAACATCCATGCTTTCCTCCTGATTCCCCTTCCCTTTCTTATCTTTCCTTGCTAGAACCAAAGGAGGTGCACTTGGGCCTGCTTTCCAATTTCGAAGGTAGACAAATTTCTTATGACTTTTTCCATCAATTGCCATAGTGTCACCCATCTTTTTGAAAAGATTAACAAGTTTGAATGCCCCATACTCTGCCACATAAAGAGGCCTCCCAAAAAATTTTTGATACTCAGCAGGAACACGGGTAAGAGGCAGGCATCCTCCTGAAAGTTCAAGCAATTTCACTAGTTGTCCCTTCAAACCATTTATGTCTCCAGGCTGTACCCACATAGTATCATTCTGATCACAAAAGCCAGGACATCCTGATGCTTCATTTAAACCAGATGGGAGACTTTGTGACCTCAAAGTTGTAGGGTAAGAAGGTATGCCCATTGAAGGGTTGCTTGTATATTCAGATAAAGATTGTGATAAAATTGAAAAATCTCTCGAGTTGTAATAGCTGTGCGACATGCCCCTATAAACTATTGCCTCTTCCTCATTTTGCCCATCTGGATTGTCACTAATATGGCACCCCATGAAATACCCAGTAATATCAGCTGGTCCTCGAGGAGGCATTAAGGCCTTTGAGGGATGTACAAAGCCTTCCCCACGAGCAACACTAGGCCAGTCCCATACAAATTTACCAGCATTGCTCAGCGCAGATGAAACACCTACCCCAGAAGGAATAACAAGAATGACTGTATATCCACGTTGACCAAGGATGTGAAGAGCGGGAGCAAAATCAACATCCCCTGAGATCAGCATGATAGACGAAGGTGGAGGGTTATCCAGGGCAAATAAAAACATGTCAACCAAGATAGCCTTGTCAGCAGCATCCTTCCTTCCATTTGGGACATCTATGAGTTTGACACCAGTTCTCTGGCAGCCTTCTCTAAGTCTCCTCGGGAAGGCATTAAAATCACCATATGCAGAGAACATCATAACGGCTCCTTTAATTACAGGATGCACTCGCAAAGCCATTCTTATATTCCCAGCTACATCTTCAGGGCGGACATCACTTGGGACAGGGCAGTTCTCTATATCCCAAAGGATAGCCACAGGACCATCAGTGGAGGTTCGAGTTTGCTGGTTCAAAGGAGGTTGAAGTACATTCACGTTTGAATCTACCATAAGAGCTCCCCTTTGTTCTGAGGATTCTGAAGGAACTACAGATGTAGATGCATTTAGATTGGCCATCCCCACTCTTTTATCAGAAAATTAACCAGCAGAAAATTGATGGAAATGCAAGGATGTTGGGAAAAGTAGTCCTTAAGGCTGAACAAAGCAAATCGTGTGTATGCCAAGGACCAATCCGATAACTGAAGAAGAAACGTTAAGAAACAAGTCAATTGCTATGATTAAGCTTGGCAAGTACCCATCAGCAGAGTTGCAAGTTATACATAAAACTATGCCTTAAAGGGTATAAACAAAGCACAAGCAGTTCATCATGGGCCATCCATATGGCAAAAAGAAGAAAGAGTGAGGAGGAATACCACAAACTGGTTCTCCTAGTAGTTTGCCTTACAATTAGTTGTATATCAGCCAGAACTTTACATTTTATGGCAATGTTTTGCGTAGTTATGGAAACTACACACCATTCTTGATGTTTTCCTTTAGCATCTGCTCCAGATACTTGTTACATAAATCATTCAAAGTAAAACAGAAAAAAGCATTTTAAAAAGAACATAATCATGTGGCCCTTGAGAGAAAAATGTTGGTTCCATAATTTATTTTGCCACTGGTTGTTAAAACAGTTATATATAAGCAAGTGTTCAGTAAAAGATGTCAAAAACAACAATGTGAAAGGTAAATACGCCTTTAAAGGAGGGCTCTTTGGATGCAGAAAGCTGAATACCAAAAAATTTCCTAGAATTTCCCACACCAAATCAGTTTCTTAATTCTTGGAATTGAAGACCAAACTTGACAATTGTTTCCGTTCAAGTATCGTCCCAAGTCTTTGAGTTTCAATTAAAATTGACAAACTTTATTTTATCACGTATTCATAATGAGAATCCTGCACAGACACACACCCTCCTAAATTCAATCACTAAACTCCATAGCTACAAAGAACTAAAAAAAGGGTTAAAAGAAAACCCTTCAATATCTATTTAAATCCCAATATTTTCCCAAGAAACAAAAACTAAAATATGAAATGATCACTCAATCAAGAAAAATAGAAATGAAACACGAATTAACACCAAAGATAGAGAAAAAGGGTACCTTATGTCAAAACCATAACACCATATATTACGCCCCCGTCTCCTGAAACCAATAATCTCAGATCCTGAAACCCAAAAACAAACATAAGAAGATCCAATATTTATTAGAAAAACGGATCTTTATTTCAAACCCAGAAAGTCAAATAAAAATCAGGTTCATCTCAAGAGAAAAATGAAGAAACCTGGGGAAAAAGGAAGGTGTTTTCCTTGATGGGTTTTTCTTATTCCTTTAAAAGAAAGACAAATTGAGATAATCTAAAAAAACTGGGAATCAGAAAGTTAAAAAATGGAGAGAAAATTAGGAGATCATTGCCATGGAGGAACTAGTTGCTTTCGTAGTACAGCTACCGTTTTTGCATAGAGATGGATAGATACGGGCTATCAGAAGTGGCTTTACTTTCTTTTGTTTTGCTCTACTATTGGGAAGGCATTCCTAGACAGTTTTGAGGGAAAATAAACATAAAATCGTGCGAACAGAGTTGTTTGTCTAGTTTTATGGACGGCTAGATTTTGTTCTTGTAAGAACGCTTGGAATTTCTTACGCCTGTTAGTCTGCAGTGGTTCGGCGTAACTAATAATCATCGCTTAAAAATTAAACCCCAAAATTAATGGTAAAAAGTAAAAATGAATTACTTAGTTGACGGGGAAAAGGGCAAATGTCTGTTGTTTTAACTCAAAGTCTTAAAAAATGAAGTAAAATTTGGATAGAGAGTAAGTTCGATCAAAAGATTTTTACTTTTTTTTTTTTTTTGAGATAAGATCAAAGTCTTCAGTTAGAAACAAATGGAGTTCTCGTTCTTCTTGTATCCGTACTTAATTGGAAGAAATTAGAAGGTTGAAAAGACAAAACTGAAAACTTGCTTATGTTTTCAGAAAGCATTCCTCCTTGCTTAATAGCTTTCCTTTCCTGCTTTACCTACCTCGTATCAAAGTGCAAAAGTTATTACTACCCGAAACAGTGGAAGCTTTGATAATGCAGCACTATCAAATTTTGGTTCCTATCTTGAACCATACACTGCTGCCTTCTAACTTGAAACGCCATCTAAATATGTAAAAGAGAATCTGGGGGCAACGCAAAGATTGGATTGATAGAACAGTTTTTAAGTTTCAAGACTCCAGTAAAAAAGGACAACCGTGAACCAAAAAGGGCCATTGAGACCATTTGGAAGCTATGGTGGGTAACAACAACTAGCAAGATACAACTAAAAGATGTACAAGTTATGCACTTACAATCCAATTAACATATATATATATATATATATATATATATATGCAAGAAGAGCTGAAACCTTTACTGGACATCCCAGTTATGCACTATATCATTGTTTATGACTTCAGAACCCTCTCTATGGCAGCGATATAAAAGTCCTTCGGCATGGTTCCAACAACAGACTCCCGCTTCTCTCCATTTTTGAACAGTAACACCACAGGTACAGCCTTGATTTCATAATCCTCTGCAATTGGCAAGTCATCATCCGTATTGAGCACAAAGCAGCTAAGTCTCCCGGCATACTCTCCTGCAATCTCATCAATAATTCGGTGGACCATCCTGCAGGGGCCACACCAGTTTGCATAAAATTCAACAAGAACAGGGCTATCACTGTTCAATATTGATTTCTCCCACGAGTCTTTAGTAACCACCGCAGCTAAACAAACCCAATAAAACATGGTCAAGATGGCATTCAAATGTTCTATACCATGATCACTAAGATCTCCGTAGAACTCAACAAGAAGAAAGTAGAAGTACCGTACAGAATATAGATACACAAGTTTTACATTAAAAACTCAAATTGTCTCTTACTACCAAAGAAGCCTCACATCATTACTTTTAAGAAACACCTTGTTAGATCTTGTTAGTCATTTCTTACAGCCTCTAAAGCTTAGAATATTAACCAGCATCCTAAATCAATAAGTCATATT
Source organism: Theobroma umbraticum (assembly GCF_002168275.2). Lineage (NCBI taxonomy): Eukaryota > Viridiplantae > Streptophyta > Magnoliopsida > Malvales > Malvaceae > Theobroma > Theobroma umbraticum. The sequence continues at coordinate 7,714,907 of NW_018397254.1, read as the reverse complement.
TGAAGCTGCTCGTAATATCTCAATCAGTTCAACCTTTACTATAACTGATGAAACACAAATCACTGTTTTACATCTGCAATTGTGAGGTTACAAAGAGAAGTTCACTTTCTCACCTTTTCAAAATCTCTTCTCTTCTTTTTAGTCTATTGTTTTAAACTTATTTACACTAAAATTCGGTGTAAGAAGAATAAGAACATAAGAGATTAGCTAGTCACAAGGTGTAGCATCCAATAAAGAAAAGGGGACAAAAAACCCCTTCTACCCAGAGCACTAGCAGTAATGGATCTTCATCACAGGAGAACACTACAAACAAGTTTTTTGGCGGATAGATCAGATTCATTCTATGAAAGCAATCACCTTCCAAAACTTGAAAGTCACATACATAGTATTCGTTACACTATGGGAAAATTTCTCTGAGATCTATTTTATCCGGACACAGAGCAAAAGAACTAAATGGAATTAGTTTGAATATACACATGTCCAAATTGAAAAAAAAAATGGGTCAAATGGCTCTCTTTTTGTATCTGTTTGCAGATCTAGTATCAAATTGATGCTAAACAAAAAATAAAGAACCAATGTTGAATTATCAAATATTCCATCAAATGTCAAAGAGAAGTTCACCATCCCACTTTTCCAAACTTTCTTTCTAATCTATTCAGATAATCGAATTATCAAAAGATCATTAACACCACTGCCCAGAAGCTGCATTACTTGGGATCTTAAAAATCATCATATTTCCAACCAAAGCACCCAACGTTAGGAAAAGTGATCCGTCACACCCACAATTCAAAATCAACCCTTCACTGAGGGCTCATATCCAACGTACCAACACTCGTTTGAAAGCACCAAACCTTCAAAGTAAAAATATTTCCTACACTTGGTTGCCAGTTGCTACAACTACAATCAACTGAAACTGAATATTTTAACAGACCAACGCCTTTTGATTGCTTGAAACAAGTTTTTACAAATTCCGGGAAAAGGCAACCAAACAATCAAACTTCACTGGATTAGCCACTATAAATAACATTGAAAAACCAAAAGAAGAAGACAAACAGAGAAACAGGGTAAAGTTGAATCCGATCAAATCAAACCCACCATTTCAAGCAGGATGACATAATCAAAGGAATAAAGAGAGAGAGAGAGAGAGAGAGAGGTTGGTTACCTTTGGGTTCACGAGTAGAGAGGGCCAGCGGAGGCTCATGACGAAGCTTAAAGGACCCATTTTTCAAAGGAAATGAGATCCTTGAAGAGCTTAGCTTAAAGGGCAACTGAGAAGAAACGGCGCGTGGGTCAGCGCGTGTCGAAGCAAAATGAGA
>NW_018397254.1:7712295-7713491 GCF_002168275.2 Theobroma umbraticum | reverse complement strand
GTGAGCAAACAAAGCCGTTGCCACTCTTTCAAGCTCCAGTGAAAAGGGTTTTCCAGATTTGGAGAAAAGATAGCTTTTTATATAATTTTTTTGAAGCATTTGAAGAAAAGAAATGGTACAGGGATTAGGGAAGGAGAGACCTTTTTGGTAGAGACGGTCGTGGTTGTGTTTCTAACATTGGTAGTTGCTGATGGGGTTGTGGGAATTCCTGAAGACGACCTTTCGGTGGGTTTTGAAGAGCGTTTTGCTGTTGTTTTTGGAAGTTGAGAGTCCATGGAAGAAGGAAATGACAAGCTAGAAACAAACGTTGCAGAACCAGTAGCTGCCATTTGAGAAAGCCTAGGTCCAGGTAACGTCGTAGAAGCTGCTGGTTTCAACACCAGACACGACAAATTCTCCATTTCTCACGCACTAGAGTGTGTAAAGGGAACCAATTCTCCGGCTTCTTGCAAGAATTGAAAACAAGGCAATTGAGGCTTTTTTCTTATCCGCAGCAACCGCAGTCTGACACTGGCCCCAACGGTGTCGTTTGGCACCCAGGACAGGGAGAGTCAGTAGAACGCTGCGTTTTTAGGATCCAGAGAAAATGGATATGAATTACACGCAAAGCCAGCGAAGAAGATAAACTATTAAGAAGGCACTATACTCTATAAACGCTTCTAACTCGGGAGTCTAAACTGGCTTTGATCGAATTCTGATTTGTTTGACCGCTGAAAAAGGAAAACGGAGAGAAATGCTAAGGACTTTGGTGAGGAAAGCAGCTTCAGCTTCTTGGAGAGTCAATTCAGCCCCATGTATAATAGCTAATCCAATCCAACGTCTCCAAACGAAGCACTTCTCTATAGGACTCCTTCCTGATGGAGTCAACCGAAACTCCGACACTTTTGCCCAAAACTCCGACGCCATGGAGCGTCTCTTATCTGAACTCCAATCCCACATCAACAAGGTTCCTCCCACTTTTCCAACAAATGTATTGTCCGATTCTTCTCTTAAAATATGCTACTATTATTTGATATGATTTGATTTAAGGTTCTTGCTGGAGGAGGAGAAGCCGCTGTGAAGAGGAACAGGAGCAGAAATAAGCTTCTTCCGCGGGAACGAATCGATCGTCTTCTTGATCCTGGTTCTTCTTTTCTCGAATTTTCTCAGGTTCCTTTTGCTATTTCTTCTCTTTTAAACTGGGTCATTGCTTTTTT
>NW_018397254.1:7710879-7711962 GCF_002168275.2 Theobroma umbraticum | reverse complement strand
TGCATTTATCTAGTTGATAGTGGAGGCGCTTTTCTTCCAAAGCAAGCTGAGGTATTTCCAGACAAGGAAAATTTTGGCAGAATTTTTTATAATCAAGCTACCATGTCTGCTCAAGGCATTCCTCAAATTGCATTGGTCTTAGGGTCTTGTACAGCTGGGGGTGCCTATATTCCTGCCATGGCTGATGAAAGTGTAATGGTTAAAGGAAATGGTACCATTTTTTTAGCTGGACCTCCTCTTGTCAAGGTTAGTTCCATGCACTTCTGTCCAATGTCTTTGTTTAGATTAGCTAATATCTAACGGGAAGTTTTGGCAGGCTGCCACTGGAGAGGAAGTGTCTGCGGAAGATTTGGGTGGTGCTACTGTTCATTGTAAGACCTCAGGGGTTTCAGATTATTTTGCTCAAGGTATTGTTTCCTTGTGCTTTATTACCATTGGCGGAACCTCTCACTTTAGCATTATGTGAGGATTTACAAATTTTTATGTATCTTCCTGTAGATGAAATGCATGGACTTGCTCTTGGGAGGAACGTTGTGAAGAACTTGCACTTGGCTGGGAGGCAAGGGATGTTGAATGCATCTCCTAGCATAAACGTTGATTATAAAGAACCATTATATGATGTGAAGGAACTTCGTTCGATTGCACCAGTAGACCACAAGCAGCAATTTGATGTCCGATCAGTTATTGCTCGTATTGTTGATGGAAGTGAATTTGATGAGTTCAAGAAACTGTATGGAACTGTGAGGACTTGCGTATCTCTTGGATTTCCAAAGTTAACTTTTTCCTTATAAAATGCTTGAATCTTCTAACCTGGATCATGTTGGTGCAGACACTTGTAACTGGTTTTGCTAGAATTTTCGGACAACCTGTAGGGATCCTTGGAAATAATGGGATATTATTTAATGAATCTGCACTTAAAGGGACTCATTTCATTGAACTTTGTTCTCAACGTAATATTCCTTTGGTCTTTCTTCAGAACATCACTGGATTTATGGTACATGATCCCACACTTTCCTTCCATTACATTTTTTATGAAGCCTTTCTGTGAATTGTGTCCTTGCATTTATGATTCATGCAGAGTGT
>NW_018397254.1:7709695-7710779 GCF_002168275.2 Theobroma umbraticum | reverse complement strand
GTGGTGCACAGGTGGATCAATACTTTCTTGCATATGATCTATGTGCCAATAATATATGATATCCTTGGGTTTAAAATAAGCATAGAGAAGTATACCGTAATCTTAAAAGCAGCCTTTTCTGTCATCTATATATTCATATTTCAATATGCTTGTGGCTTACCTTCTTAAGAAGTGGTTCTCTTTGTCTGCTCCACCCTAATGCAAGTTGCCATCTTTGTCACTTGTCTATTTAAACATGAATGGATGTAATAAATTGCATTGAAATAATGATAAATTCCAGAATATTTCATTCATGTCATGAATGCTAGTCTTTATGCTTAAGTAGCAAGACATTTTAATAGATCTGTTAAAAGTTCTCAGTTTTATTCACATTTGAGTTTCGGCTAATCATATCATATACTGAATTATTCCTGGCAACAATTAGGCTGCTGGCGTGTTGTCTCAAATTGAAGGGGCCAACAAGAAAAGGCAAGGAATTCAGGTAAACTTAGCTTCTTCTGAAAGGTGAATGATGTTTATTCTTCTATTGAATTCAAGCACTTACTAATAGATGCTTATTTCTGTGCTTGCGCATTCTTGTATTCTAGTGGACAAAAGAAGAAGAGGAGAAGTTCAAGGCTGAGGTTGTGGAGGCATATGAGAGAGAAGGAAATCCGTATTACTCCACAGCTAGGCTCTGGGATGATGGTATTATTGATCCTGCTGATACCAGAAAAATTCTTGGGCTCAGCATCTCTGCATCAATGAATCATCCATTAGAAGATACCAAATATGGTGTATTTAGGATGTAATCGTACTCATTAACTCCAAACCTGCAATCTCTCCTCCCCCAGCCAACAAACACCAAAAGGGAAGAAAGGAACATGTAAAAAAACAAGGAAATAATGTAATGAAAACCTCTATAAGAGCGTAATGCAGCTCATAATCATTAATCAATTGCTTCAAATGTTAAGATACTGTTATCAAAGGACATTAACTTTTGCAATGTTCAGGTTTCAGTGTCTTTTCTTGAAGCCAAGGAGACTAGTTTAAGTTCATGATGCTTGAGGTGCCTTATGACTAGACTAGGTTAATTAATCTCAGT
>NW_018397254.1:7705556-7709595 GCF_002168275.2 Theobroma umbraticum | reverse complement strand
GGTGAGGAGCTGCTATCAAATCTTCAAATATCTACCACTGTGGCAAACCAAGCTACAGGTAATTTCATACATAATAGAACCTACTAGCAGTAAAAGAACTGATACGTTAATGAGTTCTGATGATGCTTTGCAATTCAATTTTTTTCCTCAATGTTGATCATGTGTGTGGCCTGATAGTGCAGTAATTTGGGTTGGGAGATGGGGGGAATGAAGGCTGCAGGTTCTCCACTGTTATAATATTGTTATGACTGTCTCCAACAAGATGAAACAAGTGAAGGGTCTAATCTGACTATGATATACCATGCTTTTGGCCTATTTTTGGTCTTTTAAGAGCAAGTAGATTTTTGTAAGCATCGGCATTTTTGGATATCTGGATGCGCTTTCACAGAACAGCATCTTTCTCTGCAGTCATTTTCTTCCAAAGGTTTCTGTAGTCTCCTACGCAAAGAATTGTAAGGTAGTCTATGCTCTTGGGGGCCGAATCAAATTAGAAAGCGGATGAGACATCCACGTAGCTCATAGGGTGGGATAAAGGATTGGGATGGATGAGGTTGGGATTATCGCCATCTGTTGAGTACGGGATTGGAACATGTCTCCTGTCTGCATCAAGACAAAAATATGTTGGACTGTTCTGTTGACTTTGGAAAGTTAAACGTACACGACTTTTGTTCTTTCTTAAGGTTGTTCTAGAAAAAAGATACCCAAAAATATCATAATCAATCGTGTGATTTCGACCAAAAACCAATGGATAGACAATGGGTTTTCACGATCCAAGCACCAGGTGTCACTTTAAAAAAAGATAAACAACGGTTCTATATCTTTTAGTTTGAGGCAATTCACAGCTGTCTAGATATAAGACATAGCACCACATAATATGAATAAACTGATTTGATGACCTAAGTTTATCCGTTACAACATGGCAAAAAGATACGAGATGTCTTAGATTAAAAAGTCAAATCTGATGGTAGGTTGGAGACTAACCAAGTCTGTGGGTAGAGTGTAAAAACATAAAGAGGAGAAATACGTCTACCCTACATGCCTTTGTTGTCAACGTTATATCATGATAGGCAAACAGAGATCAAGCCAACCAGAAAGTCTAATCTACACGGTTGAGCTAACAGTATTAAGTTCATAATTTACAACTCAAAACCCTTTGTTCCTATACATACAGCTATCTACCCCCTCTGCTGTATAAGATACAGGTAATAGACGCACACCCGCAATCCTTGTGCCATACCACTGGCCAAGATTGTGTATCTAGGTAAAGTTTCTACCATCAGCAGTTCCAACTCTACCAAGGACCAGTCAGCGTTCTTCTCAAGCAGTGTCTTTTACACGGTCGACTCATTGTCTCTAACATCTGTTGAATTAGGCAACAGAAAGCAGAAGAATATCAGCATTGTTCTCTAACAGTGATGTTAGTAAAGAAACAGGTAACGCTCATGTCTAGCTTAAGTTTCTGGTCAACTTTTAATGAAGAATAACGCCAGTCCATATTAGTGTGTGTGTGTGTGTGTGTGTGTGTGTGCGCAACAAGTCATCAACTTCTTTACGTTACTGCCCTCTCCTTTGGTCAACCACTCAACCTAGACGACTCCACTGGCCTTGGTGCAAATTCAATTGTAAGTTTGTAACTCATCTTTGACCTTTAATCCAGCACTTGCTTTTTAGCATTGTCAGTCTAGATATTTTACAGGGTTTTGATGTGATATGGTTGACCAATTGTTAACAAAACAAGAAAGAGCAATGGAAAAGGAAAGTTGGAAAGGAAGCAAAAGACTTGATTTCAAGTTAAGCACATCCAACACGTAATGACAAATCAGTCTTTGTTGATCTTTTTCAGTTAAACATCCTGTAAATACCTAGTGTTCCTTTCCAATTATATGAGAAAACGTCTGTTATCATTTTAATCTCATGATAATACAGATTTTGAGGCTTACTACTTTCCCAATGTGAAAACAAGTGCATAAGAATAAACATCCTAAAACATTATAACATCTCAATAAATATCCATATGACACTATAGTTTATACTATGGTTTGCAAAAATATGTTTTTCTTCGGGCTTTGGAACCCATCTAAAAGCTAGTTGCTGCTTTTGAATGGTAATATAAAATGTAAGGTAGTAATGGAAGCATGAAATGAGCATTTACCTGATTTTTCTGCATTTCCATCATTTCTTCCTGCACCAACCAAAAATCAGTCAAGGAGGCCATCACTCAACATTTTCAATAAAACACAAAGCATCTTAGACTCTTAGTCAATGTCTTACCTGTTTCTTCTGCAATTCTTGGTTCATTTCTTTAAGTTTTGCAACTTCAGCTTCCAGTTCCAATGTATAGGCCTGCCAGAAACCCAGAACAGTTAAAGCAATCAGTTGTTTTATATTTGGAGCTAAACTATAAATCAATAATTAGTAGAAATTATACTTCTATGGTTCTTTTCTTTTACAGTTTGGTTCAAAAAGACAATTGAGGAACCTCTATGATCACCACCATTTATCATTCAAACAATTTTCACACAATTAAGACGACATGATACCATTTAATTCCAATATGATTAATGTGATACATAAAGCTAATGGATAAAAAATACAACTGTAACAAATGAGTCAATCATATGAGATGCCCACTCCATAAACTTGTCCAAGGAGTTAAACAACTGTGTTATTAAATTGGCACTTCAAATTTATGCCATGCCCCAAGAATGATACATGATCATAATCTTGTTAGTATATCGGGTTTGATTAGAGTTTCTTACACATCTCACAAGGAATCTTGCAATCAAAACATAGTGTGGTTTTCAGGAGTGGTAGGTAGAAATGAACTCAGGCTGCAGCATTTCACATCCACAGATAGATAGCCATAACAAGAAGAATGCACTGAACAACATTGGTTAAAATTCTATGTTGTATTTAAAATTTTGTTTCAAACAACAGTTGCATGAATCTTTCATCATAGTTCCTTCAAGAGAAAGGACGACATACAAACAGCAATTTACTTAGTGCCTTTAAGGACGCCCATATCGTCATAATCAGAACGTAAACACCCCCAAGAGAGAGATATTCTTCCAATGTGAACCTGATTTTCATGCCAGTCATAATGGTGCAAGCAGCTAAAGGCAGTAGCTTTGCACTGGCATTACATTTGATGTGCCAAGTAGAAACATACCAAACCACTATTTTCACACAAAGAAAGCAAGGGCATCCTGCTAAACCTTATTATGTAGCACGTTTTTAGCAGGGAAAAAAAACTTGAAACAAAGGTGCAACTTTTTCAACAAGTATCCACATAAAGGAGTTTGAATCTATCCATGAAAAGATATACTAACTAACTGAGTGGGAAAAAAAAGTGTAGTAGCTCTATCACCCAACTTACCTGCTTGCGAGCTCGTGATCTTGCAGCTGACTCTCTGTTCTTAATCATTCTCCTTTGCCTTCTCTCAACTACTTTCTCCAAAGCTGCACCGCATTTTCTTCCCCGGCCAAATACATAAGGAACTGGTGACAAAGAAGTGGTATCTACGCTGCTATTTGGAATCATATCTGAAGATATCTGGCTTGGAGGAGACGCTAAACCAACTATTCCCATCCCACCACTCTGCAGCCCAGTAGACTGAACAAGATTACTATTCATAGATGGGTCACCAATTCCAACCATCGAACCCCTAGCTCCTGGATTAGCAAGCTGTGCAGTGTTCATTAAGTGCATAGAAGGAGCAAATGCTACTGTTTGTTGCTTGGGAAAGAGTGGTTGTGGCTGCTGCTGCTGTTGTTGCTGTGGTTGTTGTTGTTGCTGTTGCTGCTGCTGCTGCTGCTGTGGCTGTGAGGATTTGACTCCACTCATGTTCAATGGTAACCTTGGAGGCTGATTGAGAACTGAGTTATTGTTACTCAAAAAGCCATTGTTTCTATTTGTCTGTTGAAACCCAAAAGCTACAGCAGTGTTGTTACCGAAGAATCCACTATTATTTGCCATTCCAATCTGTTGCATATCTTCTCTTACAACACCTGCCCTCACCAAGAATTCCTCCAAAGTCAT
>NW_018397254.1:7690588-7705546 GCF_002168275.2 Theobroma umbraticum | reverse complement strand
GTCTGTTGACTCTGTGGTAAATTTGCTCCTCCACCAACACCACCGCCATTACTTCCATCTTTAGCACCATCATTTTCTTTCATCAAGTCTTTCCATACTTCATCAACCGTTTTCTGACTCAGAGTCCTCGGCAATGTCAATGATCCTTGCCTCTGCAAATTCCCACCAGAAACACTTCCTTCTCCTCCAGCAACTGAAGCTGTCGTCACAGCCTGAGTCTCTTCAGCAGTTGATATATTTTTCAAGAGTTCATCCATGTTCATTGACCCGAAGTCCTTCCCAAGTCCACCAAAGGTGTTCTGCAGCTCATCGAAGGTCAATGAGTATATAGATGGCTGCCTAGCCAATGGGAAATTCCCCAGTGGCTTTGACCCGTTTCCTTCCATACTTGGAGCTTCACCAAAGTTCTTGTAATTCAGATGAGATCCCATGCCTCTTTATGAACAGCAGCAAACACAGATGACCTCAAATCAAGATTGCCCTAAAAATCCATCCAACTGAAGTAGATGAGACGATTATGTCATTCACTTTTTTTTTTATAACCTTTTTTTTCCTTTAACTTAAGATCTGATAAATGTTCACCAAACCAAGTAAAGTCTAAGTTAATCATGCATAACATTCTCGATATATTTCCAATTATGGACACACTTTTTGAATCCCAATTCCATTAAACCATAAATATCTAACTAGCAATAAAATCATACCATTTATCACAACTTCAAAACGTAAAAATCTAAAAGACAAAATGAGAAAGTAACGGCTTAGTAAATATGGGAACCAATAAGCATTAAAACTTTCATGTGAAATCTCGAAATTCAAGATTCTCCAACAAGTGGTGCAAAATATACCATCATACACATAAGAAAACCAACTGTCCTGCAAAGCCATCCAATTTATGCAGATAATTAAGAAAAATCTGAAACTATATTCTGTCGTTTTATCTTTCACAAAAACTCAGATCCAAAAACTAAAAAGAAAAAAAAAACAATCTTGGAGCCAGAAACTAATCAACAGCCAACAAGTGTCAAACTGCCATTTCTCGTAATACTAAACTTCCATATCCTTGAAACAGCACAGATATTGAAGCTTTATTAGAATCTAAAACCAGCCCATTATTCCAAATCATAAAATCTATCGAAAGCATGTAATATCAAGAAAAATTCAACTCAAATAACAAAAAAGGAATCAAAAGGAAAGAAACTTTCTCTTTTATAGAACAGAAAAAAAAAAACAAGCAGCTAAACTAACTCTTAAGCACAAATCTCTTCTTTAATCCATTCAATACGGTTTCCTTAATCGGGAAAAAGGAAACAAAAAAATTCAGGCAAAAAATTAAAACTAAAAATAAGAAAAAGACAAAAATATAATAAGAAAATGGGGAAAAATAAAACAATAGATAACGAAGAAGCGAGAGAAAGAGTAAGGAAGAGAAGAAAAGAAAGAGACGCTTTCTTTTTTTCTTTTTTTTTTACCTTTTAATTTTATTTTCGGCAGTCGTATTTAATTTTCGTAAACAAAAATAAAAAATAAAATGTGTTGAAAATCGAGAGTTGTGTGTGGACTCGAGCGAGAGGGAGAGAGAGAGAGAGACAGAGAGTTGTGTCGTTTCTCTGAAGAGAAAAGAGGGTTTAGCTGTGTGGAGGCGACAAGTGTCTAGTGCCGCCTCGACACGGGTCGAACTTTAAGGAGCTTCCCCGATTTGGGTGGATTTAATTGTAATTTTCTTTGTCATATTTTTTTTATTCATTATAATAATATTTACGTGGGAAACTGCTTAGCCGCGGATATGGCGCAACGTGGACCAGTAGAAATGGGGTTGAAATTGTGATGTGACTTGTAGCCAACGGGAGAGACAAAGGTGGGAAATCTCTCGCCGTTGGATCTGCTTTCCGACATGGTGATCGATGGGGCTTGGATGCTGCATTAATTTGTCTCGCCGAGGAGATGAAAATTGTGTACGGTATGGTGCACAGTTGCATAAAATGCATGTTTTACATGGCTTTCATTTTCTTTCCTTGTTTCTATCTTAAAACTCAGTAAATAGAATTTTTAAAAAATCGAAAATAAATTTTTATCACTTAATTTATAATTATACAACATATAGCATATGATAAAATAAAATTATTGACTCATGTGTAAACTTCCACTACATTTAATTGTACAATGAGATTGTAGAATAAATAATTTTTACCCATAAGTTTTGGAAAATTGTCATAAATTTCAACAACTATTCAATTAGCTTTGTATACATGATACAACAGGTCTAGGTTGTATGTAATAATATGTATTAAATAAACATTTATAAGTGTGCAGTACCAATGATTACATGCCTAATTAATGTTTTCACTGTGATGATTACAGCGATTTTTCTCTACACCCTAGAATAACGAATTAAGACTGTTACTTAATATTAAAATATATTAATTAAAATATAGTACTAACTACTACATTCTAATTGTGAAATGTTTCTAATTAAAGTTATTTTTAAAAAAAAGTAACTCAAATAAAAGAAAGATTTCTAATTCAAATACTAAAAAGCCAATCTCAATATTTATATGTTCCTTTTATATATATATATATATATAAGGAAATAAAAATTATAAAAATTAACTATATCATTCTAGGTCATGCAACATCCAAAATGTCTATTAATAAAATTGAACTAACATTAGCTGGTAGAAAATAAAAAACATATAACTCTGTGATCATCTAATCAACACATTAATTAGTTTCATAATGAACATGAGATATAGTACAGTTTTAAACATATTGAAATAATTCCCTTTTATACTTGATTTTAATTAATAATTAATAGTGAATTTATTTTAAAAAAATAACAATGAACCATAGATTACACGAGTTGAGATAATTAAGAAACAACATTTTTTTAATTTTTTAAAAGATATAATTCAATGATAAGCATATCCATTCCATCATTCAAAAAGTTAAATAGTTAATTAATTACAGTTATTACAATTTCACAAGTAATATTGTTATAAATTATAATTTTTTCACTCAAACTTTAACAATCGACGTAGCATTATTACTCTTGAAATTCACAAATTTGATATAAGTAATACCCAAATACGTTTGGTAATGTATTAATTAAAAAAAAATTGAGGGATGAAGGATGAATAGCTAAATTCATTATAAAAAGTCACTACATTAATAACATCAATTTTCTTTTAAAGCTCATTAATAACATTCAAATACATTCAGGTTCAAGACTTGTAGAATCTAAAATTTTAGTTAAAAACGATGCTTTTGCATTCTAATCCTTCACTTGTCCTACCTAACTAGACAAAGTAAACTGCTTTAAAAAAAAAACAAAAAGGGGGTTTGAATGAACAAAAAAACGATTGTCATATGGTTAAGATTAAATCCCGTACGTCCATTATAAAGCATAGAGTAACTTTCTTTGGTGGATTTCACGTGTTATATGCGCACATCAAATAGATGTCAATTCCATCACATGTCATGCACGGATGCACATGCCACTCTGCTCTTTCTTCCGACACATGTTCATGCAACACCGTTTCTTCTCTGGCAGTAAAAAGCTTCCTCGGATTTTCTTCCATGGCCGAAGCTTCCATCTTTTTAGTTTTTACCTCTCATGTCAGGAAAAATGGAAAACGTCTATGAGACTATGGCACTTTTAACTTTTAAATAGCTGAATTTGAGTGAATTGGGATTAGAATTTAACTTTGAAAAATATCTCAACCACCTTCGATTGTTTTAATTTTTTTTTTTAAGATATATGTTGTTGTTGTTGTTATTAAATCAAATTATTTATATTTTGTATATATGTTTTGGGTTACACAATAAAAAATTTATAACTTTATTCATTTTTCAAACTTGCAATCTCGAAAATAAATTTTTAAAATTCTACTTGCACTATGTTGTTTGGAAAAAATTATATAATTCATGACTAAATTTGCAATGTTTTCATTATTCAACATTCTTTTTTGGCTTTTTTGTGCACTGCATTAAATTTAAAGCAAAAGGGCAAAAAAGTGATATAGACTAATAGCCACGTATCACGTCTGCTTTTTTTTTTTTTTCCTTTAATGTACATGTCCAAAATTTAAGCATTTTATCTTTAATTAATTTTTTATAATGATTTATCTTAGAGTTTATAGCTAAGTACCATTTATTTGATATTTTTACCTTTTAAAATAAATAGCAAAGCATTAACCAGAAGTAACTGAATTCACCGTGCTTGGTATTTACCCCATCGGGAAACTTTCTATTTTAGAATTGCTTGCAATTAAGGGATATGGCCATATGGGATTATGAGTGTCTAAATCTAGCAAAGATTTAATTGGACCACGTTTCAAGATATTTAATGAAAAAATGTATGATTTTTTAAATTACCAAAAAAAAGTGAATAAATTATAAACTTAATAATCACCTTAGAAAATCTGTTTTAGTGAAAAAAAAAAAGAGCAATGTCATGTCATGGAGTGAGTAGGCTTGTGCAGCAATAAGTTATAATCGGGTGATTGACCGCAACCGTTGATTGTTCTGATCGACTTCATTGACCGATCGATTTGATTGTCGAAGGGTACTTCTTCTCCCTTAATCGATCGATTAATCGATTGATATATTTTTTTTAAGAGAAAAAAAATAAAATTACCTTTCATTAAACCCCCCTAAAGTAGATTATTCCTTCCCTCGACCCCCTTAATTTTTCCTTCCCCTTCTAATTCTCTCTATCATACTAAATCCTAAACCAATAACCATCAACTAAGTTAGTTCTCTTTCATTTTTTAACCATTGCTTCATTATCAATTTAAATTACTGTCAATTATCTATTCTAGCAAAGTAAATTATAATTTTTTTTTGTTAATTATTTTATGAAAATAACAAGAGAGAAGATTTGAGAGATTATGAATAATTTTTTTTATTAAAATTCATGCTTGAGAAAAAATATGTTAGAAATTATAAAATTGATCCAAAACAGACTAAATCAAAACTCCTTAAAATCAATTGAAATCGTCTTTTAACACAATACAGTTTGATGGATTGAAAGAGTTTAATTTTTTAGTCAATTTTATAAAAAATCGAATTGAAAATCGATTGAATCGAAGGTTGCCCTCTCCGAAGACTGAGTTAGCAACAAAGAGCGGCACTAGGAATCTTACAGGCAGTGTGGGTCACGAGAGATAAATGGCTAAGACCCGGACATCAGCGTTGCACCAATAACGGTTTCATAATCAGAATGATAGTACTGGGTACATAGTACCCAAACCAATCATGACGGTAGGCAATCTGCACAGATGGTGGGGTTTCTGGCGGACCACGTGGTTGCCCAAGATTCCTTCATGTGCACACCAAATTATGTATGATGTGGGCCCGCACCTAGGCCGTCCGTTCCCCACAATAAAACTTTCATTGCGTCATATGTACGTCCTTATAACAAATAAAATTTACAATTAATACTTATGATTTGACAAAAAAAGAAAATAATAAATACCTCAGTACCGATTATTTATAAAAATAGATATTTATAAATAATCAATTTGTTAAATTCATATTATTTACGAATATTTTCACAATCAAAAGCTGGGAAAAATAAAATTGTATTTATAAAAAAAAATTGTGAACTAGAAGTTTAGGATATAGTTATTTATTCAAATGTTAGTTGAGGTATGCAAGCATTTTTGTGGCTGAAACTAGCTCATGTGAGCAATAGAAATTAAGTAACATTGTTTTTTTGTCTATTTTATTTTAGAATTTATTGTTCAACAACTCAGATGGCTTGTACACGTAACTAATACATAAATATTTATAAAATACTAAACAAATCCCAACAATACATGATTCGTCTTTAATTCGATGATCCAATCGATAAATTGATTTTTTTTCTTCTTAAAATTGGATGATGTTATTGAGAAAAAGAGTACTAAAATAGCCGTAGAATAAAAGCTATATCCAATTTGATCAGTTTAGGACAAAGTCAGTAGTACAACCTCCAATTAGGCAATAGTCACTTGTAGTACAACAGAGATAAGGGTATTTTTCACCACGTGTATTGTTTTCTGTGCAAGGATTTTGGGGGGTGTTTCTTTTAAGAGTATGATTTTGAACTTATGATATTACAAATTCTGGGCATATTCCTTATTCCACTCTCTGCATAACCATAAGGTTTTGTCTTTCCATTTTTGTCATCAGATCTGATGGCCTGCAAAAGAAGGTGGAGAGCAAGAACAAATGGGTCTCATATGATCTGAGATTTTTAAGTCACTAGTGGGATCTTCTGTGTTTCCAACTTGAAATATTTTATTATATTTATACCTAAAACGAGTAAATCATTATTTTTATCACTTAATTTTTATTTTTTTTTTGTTTTAATCACCTTAATCCCAGTTCTAAAAAATAATTTTAATTATATTTCTATTAAAACATAACGGATCTTTTAACTATATTTCAGGTTAGTATACAGCGAATATGCACCTTTTCTGCTCCGGATCCAAAAGAATTTTCAAGCCCAACCTTAGTTTCCAGATTTAGAATATGGGTATCAACTCACGCAGCCCAAGCCGCAAGCCCAATCTAAACCCTTTCTCTCCCTCTTCGAAAGGCTTAAACCCTAGCAGACCAAACCCTACTCTTGGGAAATCATTATCATCGTAGTAGTTCTGAATTTCCACTCATTTCCAATATATCATTTACAATAAGAGCTAGATGTATGTTCAGGTACAATTCTCCTAATAGTTTCTTCTTGCTTTCTCATTTAAAGTTAATTAAGAACTTGGTGTGAACGGGTGGGATGTTTTTTTATTTTTTCTGATTGTGGGCCTTTGATTTTTGGGTTCTTTATCCATTTGAAAGACAAGCAGCAAGAACGAGAACTGGCTTCAGTTCGCTTCTGTTCTGTTGAAGGTTGTGGAAGAAGAGAGAGAGTTGAAGCGGTTTTTGGGTTTTGTTCGTCGGGAGACTTTTCGTGCTTTTGCATTTAGTGTAACAATACATTGTACCTTAGTTCATTCTTGGAATATATTTTTACTTGAGAGAGCTTTGAGCTTGAGATAGATTACAAAAATGAGGGTGCAACTTATTAAAGCTAGAGAAAACTTGTTGATTCTGGTTAACTTCACCATTTCAGATTTACAATTCTCTCTAACTTGAATTCCGTAAGTTGGATATGATAGTGAATCATGGACCCTTTATTGGGCTACTGTTCTGTGTTAATTGCATACGATATTTTCATCCTGTTTTTCATTAGTTCTGTTCTAAGTTTCGTTTGAATTTCTTGTCCCCAGAAATTCCGTTGAGGACATCTACTGATCTTTTGTCAAGTAATTATTAGAGTTAGGCCATGTTGTGTATTTAAAATTTTAAAAGTAATATGCAGTATGCCTTATGCATTGCCTATTTTACTCAGATTGGTGCCAACCTACAGAGGTAGGCATATTTCCAAAGTTTTGCCATTGCTTCAACTGCGTTGCCCCTTGTTTTCAGCAGCTGCAAATTCTCTACAAGGTACATCAAATGGATGTGAAGACAATTACAGATCAATTGATTTCAATCATCTGTTCAAATCCTGCACTCAATCGCACCTTGCTAAGTGCCTTCATGCCCTTGTTTTGGTTACGGGAAAAGCTCAAAGCATCTTTATTTCAGCCAAGCTTGTTAATCTCTATGCTTACCTCGGCGATGTCTCATTCTCTCGTCGCACTTTTGATCAGATCAACCAAAAAGATGTCTATACCTGGAACTCAATGGTTTCTGCTTATGTTCGCAGTAGCCGTTTTCAGGAAGCTGTGGATTGTTTCTATCAGTTTTTCTCGACCTCAGGTCTTCGACCAGATTTCTACACTTTTCCTCCTGTTCTAAAAGCTTGTAAAAATCTACTTGATGGAATGAGGATGCATTGCATGGTTCTAAAACTGGGCTTTGAATGGGATGTATTTGTCACTGCTTCCTTGGTCCATATGTATACCCGGTTTCGAATTGTAGGCTCTGCTCGTAAATTGTTTGATGATATGCCAGTACGCGATATGGGTTCTTGGAATGCAATGATTTCTGGATATTGTCAAAACGGCAATGCTGCAGAGGCATTAGAGGTTTTGAAGGAGATGAGATTGGAAAGGGTAATGATGGATCCAGTTACTATAGCTAGCATTCTTCCTATTTGTGCACAATTAGATGATCTTTTATACGGGAGGTTGATTCATTTATATGCTATAAAAAGTGGGTTGGAATTTGACTTGTTTGTGTCTAATGCATTGATTAACATGTATGCCAAATTTGGAAAATTGGAGCATGCTCAGAAGGTTTTTGATCACATGGTGGTAAGGGATTTGGTGTCATGGAACTCAATAATTGCTGCCTATGAGCAGAATGATGATCCACATATGGCACTAGGTTTATTCTACAATGTGCAACTAATTGGAATTAATCCTGATTATCTGACACTGGTGAGTTTATCTTCTATTGTTGCTCAGTTAAGTGATTCTCAGAAGGGTAAGTCTGTTCATGGATTCATCATGAGGAGAGGTTGGTTTCTGAAGGATGTCATCTCTGGAAATTCAGTAGTGGACATGTATGCAAAATTGGGCATTATGGATTCTGCACATGCAGTTTTTGACGCCCTCCCAGTGAAAGATGTGGTATCTTGGAACACTTTGATCACTGGTTATGCTCAAAATGGTTTGGCAGGTGAGGCAATTGAAGCATATGGCATGATGAAAGAGTGCAAGGAGATAACGCCCAACCAAGCGACTTGGGTGAGCATTCTACCTGCTTATTCTAATGTAGGAGCCTTGCAACAAGGGATGAGAGTTCATGGACAGTTGATTAAGAACTCTTTCTATTTGGATATCTTCGTGGGAACCTGCCTGATTGACATGTATGGAAAATGTGGGAAATTAGATGATGCTATGTCCTTGTTCTTTGAAGTGCCCAAAATGACTTCTGTCCCCTGGAATGCCATAATATCATGTCATGGAATTCATGGGCATGCTGAGAAAGCTCTGAAGCTATTTAGAGAAATGCGAGAAGAGGGGGTGAAGCCAGACCATGTAACATTTGTATCTCTGCTTTCAGCTTGTAGCCATGCAGGTCTGGTTGATGAGGGTCAATGGTGCTTTCATGTGATGCAGGAAGAGTATGGAATTGAGCCTATTTTGAAGCATTATGGCTGCATGGTAGATTTGTTTGGTCGAGCTGGGCATCTAGATATGGCATATAATTTTATAAAAAACTTGCCAGTAAAGCCTGATGCATCTGTTTGGGGTGCCCTTCTTGGTGCTTGTAGAATACATGGAAACATTGACTTGGGCACCTTTGCTTCAGATCGCTTGTTTGAAGTGGATTCAGACAATGTTGGGTACTATGTTCTGTTGTCAAACATTTATGCGAATATTGGGAAATGGGAGGGAGTGGATAAAGTAAGAGCAGTGGCTAGAGATAAGGGATTGAGGAAGACTCCTGGATGGAGCTCAATTGAGGTGAATAATAAGGTTGATGTCTTTTATACTGGAAATCCAAGCCATCCGAAATGTGAGGAGATATACAAGGAGTTGAGGAGTTTGACTGCTAAAATGAAAAGCCTAGGCTATGTTCCAGACTACAGTTTTGTGTTGCAGGATGTTGAGGAGGATGAGAAGGAGCATATCCTTATGAGTCACAGTGAGAGACTGGCAATTGCATTTGGAATTATCAGCACTCCTCCTAAAAGTCCTATCCGAATATTCAAGAACCTGAGAGTTTGTGGTGATTGCCACAATGCCACCAAATTCATGTCTCAAATTACTGAGAGAGAGATCATCGTGAGGGATTCAAACCGGTTTCATCACTTCAAAGATGGGATTTGCTCTTGTGGGGACTATTGGTGACATGAGTAAACAATTGATGGAACAACCTTGGACTTGTCGAGACAAGGGATTGCAAGAAGAATTGAGTACACTTTTTGGGCTTCAGCAGTTGAGCTGGAGCTTGGATTGATGATCACTAAAGTCTGAGCATACTTCCAGAATGGGTTGGCCTACATCAGACAAGGCCACAGGAGGAATGCATGCTTTTCAGCTTGATGCACTCATTTAAATCAGCATCGCATGAGGGAAGGTTGTTCTTTTTGCAACCTGATTTGGCGACACTTTTTTCTCTTAATCAAAAGTTTCATCATTTGTGTGATCCCAAGTCTAAACCACTGTGCTTTCTTTCTTGGCATCGTGGTTGAACCGCTCTGCTATTGCTCGAGTGCCAACCAAGTTGCCAGCTCGGTGGGAATGTCAGAGGGTCCATGTGCTTATCTGGACTATGTGGTTTTCTAAACCCTTTGCGCACGTCAACCCAACATGGAAACAAAAGTTGATTATACACAGCTGACTTTCTAAGTCATCCTAATTGCCAGCTTGTTTTCTTTAACAATAGTAAGCGGCCAAGATTTTCATTTTCCCTTTTTTTTTTTTGATGATTTTTTAATGTTTACAGCAATCTTTCTTTCTGTATCTTAATGAATATTTTTTAGCGTAAAATATAAGTGAATAATAATACGAGTAAATTTTTGTGGATGCACATAAAACGTAGAAACGTTATTAATTAGTATGTCAATGGATGTCAGGTTTGCCTTACCTTTGTGTTACACTTCCAATAGTAGAAGAAATCTCTTATTTATTTTTTATGTGAAATTTGTGACACTTAAATATTTTTAATTGATTTATTCAGTCTAAAAATAAATAAATTGTTAGTAATCAATTATTTGTATATGTGTTTTAGATTCTGCTACACATAATTATTGATATCGTTAATTAATTGTTAGATCTAATCATGACCAAAAGATACTAAATTTAAATTAAAGACACTGGCTACAAAAACATAATTATGTGGACCAAAACATAAGGTCCACGAAACTTGATTACAAGTTATTTTCTTTTTGCGTATCAAATAAGTTAAAAATAGATAGAAAGTTTAAGAATAGTTAAGGGTTTATAAAATATAATAAAAAATTATCAAAAAGAATTTAATTTTGTACAAAAAAAAGATTAAAGACTATTTTGGTGTGTTTGCTTTTTTTTTTAAAACATTTTATGTTTTTCATTTTCTAAAAACAGTTTTTATTATCGATTTTCTAATATGTTTGGTAAATCAAAATGAAAAATTACTTTTAAAATTGCAAACAGTGAAAATGTATTTGGTATTGTATTTGTATTTAAGAGGAACCGTGAAACTGATTAATATATAACTTTTATTATTTTTCTCAATATGTAATATAGGTAACATTATTGAATAAAGATCGACTTAATTTAATTAATATACATAAATTTTTAATTTAAGGCAAATAATATATGATTTTTTTAAAAATAAATTTACCTAAATCTTTTGTTTAATTTTCCATCCCCTAACGCTTAAATGTACTTGATCACACAAAGCAAATATATACCTTGAAATTAAAAAGTTTAAAATAAAATTGATAAAAATTTGACTTCCTGAATTAAAAATGTTCATTTAAACAAATTCTATTAAAATTGTTAAAATACAGAATTGAAAAATTAGAGAATTGTTTCAAGGCATGTATTTATGTTACTGTTTTATTTGCCTTCAGCAATTGTGTATAAAAGGGTTATAAGTAATAAATTTAGAAGATGCAATGAAGGTTAGTAATTGACTGTGTTTTACATTGATAAAATCAATTTACTAAGCACAGATCAGAGTATAATGAAATTATTAAATTTCTATAGAGTTTTTTAAAATAAAATAATACAAAAGTAATTTAAGAAAATTTTGAAGAAATTAGAGAAAATTATTGTAAATTGTTTTTCTTTTGCCTTTTCCATACATCTTCAAGAAACTAGAATCCTATTTATAAACAGAGAGACAAAAACACCTTTTTCCAACTGACACAATAGTTTATTTTCCAACCAATATAATTATTTAAACAAAAATAATTTCTCAAACAATCATAATTGTTGAAAATATTTTTTATTTTCCTTTCATTATTTCATTATTATGGTTAAAAATGTCAATCAAAATCACAATCTCTTAATTTATTCTTAAAATTATTAATATTTTATATTTACACAAGATAATCAACATTGACAAAACAAATTGACGAGCTATACATATAATATGGGGCATATTTTGGCCAATCATGTAAGGCCACGCCAATGTTAGGAGGACTGAAAGCATGCGGCTATAACGCAATGCGTCTTCATTTGGTCGTTCTAGGTCTCGAACTCGGTATGCGGATTTGGTTTCGCAGACGGAATTTGGCTGATCCGTGTTTTCATCATTTTCTTAGTTTCCTCAGAAAATGTCGAAAAATTATAACAATTCAAAAAACTAAAGCTATTAATTGACAGCTTTATCGTAGCATTATTATGTGGCCATAAATGATTAGTGGAGCTCTGTATAATTTGTCTGGGTCCACATTGACCCACCCACCCAACGTATTTAATGGTTTTGCATACATAACGCCCCTAAGTCAATAAAATATTTCAAAAAGACCCCCATCCCGCCACCTCCTAAAAATAATAAATATAAAAAAAACTAAACTCATATAGTGTTATACGTGAATATATATAAATACTTGGAAACACGCACGAAGAGTTTGAGAAACGTCCCGAACCTCTCCCCTCCCCCCACTGATCACCCAGAAAACCCTAGCGAACCCGATACAGCGCACAGCTGCGGCGGTGAACCAAATGTCGAGGCGTTACGCGCCGCCTCCACCTCCTCCGCCACAACCAAGGCCTTTATGCAAGCAGCGATCGTGGTCTCCTGACGCGGAGAGAGACGAGGCGTGGCTCAGGCGGAAGGGAAGCTATGGCGTGGGCCTCCGCCGTAGCCAGAGCGTCACCAACGATGATTTGCAGGAGCTCAAAGGCTGTATCGAGTTAGGTTTCGGTTTCGAACCCGACTCGCCCGAACTGGACCCAAAATTATCCGATACTTTACCTGCTTTGCCGTTTTACTGCGCCGTTAATCGTCAATATAGCGGTAGATTATCGAGGTCTTCATCCACTTCATCGATTGGATCCTTCAACGATGCTGGTAGCTCTAGCACGATAATTGATCATGGTAAACTTTAGTATTATATAGTAATTTTCTTTATTAAATTCAATGAAATCATATCGCCGACGACGATTCTTTAATTGTTTGATGTCAATTGTTGGGTTATAGGCGACGATCCGGAGACGGTTAAGACTAGGTTGCGGCAATGGGCGCAGGTGGTGGCATGTTCGGTGAGGCAGTTTTCAGGAGAACCAAATTGATTGCGGTTTTTTCTTTTTCTCCTTATTTTTGTATAGAAGCTTCAGATAGCAGTATTCGATGTAGAAATTAATTTTATTTAACTTCAAAAGTTCAAGTTTGTATTGTAATAGATAGGATTGGGATTTCATTGTAATATATATTTTTATGATTAGCATCTTGTTTTTTCTTCTTTTTTTTTTTTAAATATTTGATTTGATTTCTTCTTCGTTTTGGTTTTATTGATTTATCATTCAAAGTAATACAAATTTTTTTAGTAAACTTTACTTATACTTTTTGAGATATTATTTGTTTTTTTTCTCAATTAGTATTATGTGCATTTTTTTTCTGTTAGCACTCTTTGGATAACAAAGTGTGGATTTTTTATTACAAAATTATTAAATTATTTTTAAATCAAAATTTATTTATTATTTATACATAAACGTATGTTTTCAATTTTATTGAACAGGATAGGTTAAAAAAGAATTTCAAAATTTTACCATCAATGTGGTTTTATTTTATTTTGGGATAAACTTTACTAATATATTTTCTACATGAAGTTACTAATATATTTGAATCTTTTAACTTTTAAGTTACGTTTTCTATGAAGTTTGTTCATGATAACATGTTACAATTGGCGGCTGTTAATAACTTAATCTAAATGTTCATCACATAAGGGCATTTGCTTGAATTCGATAAATATTTTGACTTATTAGCATCAATTTTGGCTTCCAATATGATAATTTGAAAGATAGGAAGATAGGTCGATTTGATGAATCTTCAAAATATGGTATTTTAAAGATAATATGGAAATAAAGCTTACTGAATAAGAATTGAGGATTTACATAGATATCAATTGCCATATTATTAAGCTTTTCTTGTCTTTTCAAAAACTGTGGCCTTATCAACTTTGATTTTGGGTGAGCTGGACACTAATTAAAATTTCCATTTCATGTATGATTCACTATGTTACCAAATGTGGGAGCAAAATTATGATATCTCCCGTTTTGGATAAAATTGCTATCTATCCGTAGTGGGTGGTGATCCCTTCTTGTTGAGCCTTGTTGCTATTCACTCGTGTTGAAAGGGACATCATGATAAAAACATTTTTTTTCATATTTTAGAACTTTCAGCATGTTTTGTAACAAAAAAATTTATTTGAAATTATAAAAAATAAATTAATATATATATTTATTTAATGTATTGTTAGTATATAAATTTTATTATTAGTAAATTAATTTAAAATTAATTAAATACTAATAATTTTAAAAATATCTATGTTTTTAAATTTTACCTTTACATATTTAAGAGATGACGTTTAAATAAATTTCAGAATTAAAAACTCAAAAAAAATAAATATTTATAATTTAAAAAATATTAATGTTGAATGATTTTCGAATTTTTCCTACACATTTATGTGGTAACATTTTATAATTAAATAACAGTGCATAAATACTATATATGCTAACACTATATCAAATATAAACCCTTTAAAAATGTTACATCAATTTTTTTTTGGGTTATGAACAATTAAAAAAAAACTAGATTAAAAAATCTCAAATACTCTTACAACTTAATTGATTATTCTTAAGTGTACAATATGATTTAATTTTTTCACAATTTTATGTAGGGGTAAAAATTTCCTTGTATTTAACATAAAAATTGGATGAATGGGTATTTCATCTAGACCTGTCAATACGGGCCTAACCCATCGGGCTGGCTCATTTTTAATTAAAAATGAGGTGGGTTGGGTCATAAAAT
>NW_018397254.1:7690318-7690488 GCF_002168275.2 Theobroma umbraticum | reverse complement strand
GATCAATCAGTTGAAAATTGTACAAATTTGGATGATGATGTGAACATTTTGAATGAAAATGAAATTCCTTCCCAATCTCATGTATCCGAGTCTGAACATTGAGTAAGAGGGCAAAAAAAGAAACTTCAAATGTTTGAAATTATTTTACTAAAATAGGCAAAAAGCAAGAT
>NW_018397254.1:7690001-7690308 GCF_002168275.2 Theobroma umbraticum | reverse complement strand
GGGCAACTTGTAATGGTTGTAAAACAGAGTATAAAGTTGGCCCTAAACTTGGTGGCTTTAATTATGGCACTTCACATTTGCTTCGTCACATTGAAGCTTGTAAATCTATTTTATATTTTAATTCACATCAAATGCTTTTGGATTATAAAAGGAGATTAAAAGTTAGAAAATTTGATCTTAGAATTTCACGTGACATGCTTGCTGAAGCCATAATTAAACATGACTTGTCTTATACTTTTGTTGAATATGATAAGATTAGAGCTTGGGCTACGTATGTAAATTTAGATGTAGTCATGCATTCTAGAAA
>NW_018397254.1:7689752-7689991 GCF_002168275.2 Theobroma umbraticum | reverse complement strand
TCTGATGTTCAGAGAATTCATTTGAAAGAGAAAGAAAAACTTGAATAAGTCATGGTCAAGGTACCTAATAGAATTTGTTTAACTTCTGATGTATGGACAGCATATATTTCTGAGGGCTATGTTTGTTTGACTGCTCACTTTGTCAATGAAAATTGAAAGTTATGTAACAAGTTACTCAACTTTTATCGTATGCCTCCTCCACACACTGGAGTTGAATTAGCTGCCACTATATTTGATTG
>NW_018397254.1:7689329-7689570 GCF_002168275.2 Theobroma umbraticum | reverse complement strand
ACTCTAGATAATGCTTCTGCTAATGATAACATGTAAGCTATCTTGAAAGGCCATATTTATTTGCAAAGTAGCTTGATTTGTGATGATGATTTTTTTCATGTGCGTTGTTTTGCTTATATATTAAATCTTATTGTTCAAGAGGGCTTGAAAGTAGTGAATGAAGTATTGTTTAAAATTAGGGAAAGTGTGAAATATGTAAAGACATCGGATGGGAGAATGAAAAAGTTTCAAGAATGTGTTC
>NW_018397254.1:7689079-7689319 GCF_002168275.2 Theobroma umbraticum | reverse complement strand
TATTGATGCAGGTGTTGGGTTGCGTTTAGACGTGTTAACTAGATGGAATTCAACATATTTGATGCTTGAAAATGCAATCAAATATCAAAAAGCTTTTACGAGCCTCTAATTTGGTGATAGAACTTATAAATATAATCCATCTAATGAGGAATGGGGGAAAGCAATGATAATTTGTGAATTCTTGGAGCCCTTTTATGAGACTACAAACTTAATATCTAGTTCATCTTATCCAACTTCCAA
>NW_018397254.1:7688954-7689069 GCF_002168275.2 Theobroma umbraticum | reverse complement strand
ATGCAAGTTTGAAAAATTGAATCGATTTTAGATGAGAATTTGCATAATGAAGATGAGATTATCAAGGATATGTCTCAAAGGATGAAAATAAAATTTGACAAGTACTGAAAAGATT
>NW_018397254.1:7688769-7688944 GCF_002168275.2 Theobroma umbraticum | reverse complement strand
GCTTGCATTTGGAGCTATTCTTGACCCAAGGATGAAATTTGATTTCTTAAAATTTTGCTATTCTAAGTTGATGCTTCTACTTGTTATGAAAAGTTAGAAAATGTGAAGATAAAGTTGTACTAGCTTTTTGAACAATATGCAAGCAACACTTGTGCATCAAGTACATCATCTCACT
>NW_018397254.1:7688359-7688454 GCF_002168275.2 Theobroma umbraticum | reverse complement strand
TTAAAAATTGTAGGAGTTCAAAATGTTTCAAAATGAAACAATTTTTATTGCTGAAAAGTCTGAGTTGGATGTTTATTTAGATGAGGCAAAACTTG
>NW_018397254.1:7684882-7688349 GCF_002168275.2 Theobroma umbraticum | reverse complement strand
GTTTGAAGACTTGGATGTGCTTAATTATTGGAGGGACAATGATAAGCGCTTTCTTGATTTTTCTGTTATGGCACGAGATGTATTGAACATTCCGATTACTACAGTAATATCGGAGTCTGTTTTTAGTATCGGTGGTCATGTTCTCACCAAGTTTAGAAGTTCCCTCCGTCATGGAAATGTTCAAATGCTTGTTTGCCCGAAAAATTGATTGCATGGCTTTTCTTTAGCTGCCGATTGTATTATTTATTTTATATATTTCAATGTCTTTAATTTTTTTCTGTTAAATTAATAATTTTAGTTAGAATTCAAACTCATTATATCTTTTTCTTTTAGGATAATGAATATTAGATGATAATGATGAGGACTTGGAGACATCATTGCTGTATAAAGAAGACTTAAATGTTTTGATTGAGGATGAAGATTGAGAAAAATATTAATTAGTCTTAAAGTTTATGAATATTTGATTATGTATTTATGTAGTTAGATTGATGGGATTGTAGTTTGTGTAATTGTGTTAAAGATTAAAAATTTAAAATTTTATTTATATTTGATGTAATGTATTTGTTTATTTATGTTTAATATAATTTATTTGCTTATAATATGTTTTTGTTATTTAATTTATGGACTAAATCATAGTATAGTTGTATTGATGGAGAATAAAAATAATTTTTTTTTAAAAAATGAGCTAATTCGGCCCGACCCATAGGCTAGTAAGGAATGGACTGAGTTGAGGATTTTGTAGCTCATATAAAATATGGACTGGCCCGATTCAACTTATATTTTTTCAACTCACAAGGGCTTTTGACAAGTCTAATTTCATCCACAAAAAAAAAAAGTCATTCTATTCACACAAATAAGACAACTATATATATGTTGGGAAAGTGAAAAATGACATTTTTTATGCACCAAAAAAGATAAACATATTTTATTTACAAAAAAATTTAGGTGCAAGGTATTTACGATAACAATTATTATGCGTAATTATAATGTTGGTTTTCCTAAGTGATTTGTTTTTTTTTTTGAAAGTTCCTACGTGATTTGTTAAGCGTTATGTATTACGCGATTAACTTTTAACTCTCCCCGAGTCGGAACAAAGTCCAAATCCTGAGAAAAAAACCGCCGTACGCAATGCCCGCAAATATGCACAAATATTAACAGCGCGTGGAGCACAGTTGCGAGCCACCGAGTATTCCAATCTGCACTTTTTTTTGTTTTTAAGTTGGGTATTTGGAAAGCGAGTAGCCTGGAAGCGGAAGAAAAATAAATATCTGGCTGACATTGGCCGAAGATATTATCGCTCCTGATGACGTGGCACATATCTGATGGGATTGACACGTGTAAAAGCGTCGCCATGTGGAGCCTTTATTGGCCCCAACAACACCGCCTCTCTCTCTTCTCTCTGGCTCTCTCTCTCTCGATTTTCTCTGCTAAATTGAAGGAAAAATTCTCTTTTAAATTAAACAATTTTCACGTTTTCTTTTTGCGATTTGAAAGAGGCGAAAAAATAGAAAAATACAATGGGGGATAATCTCCGGTGCAAGTATCCGTTTCCGGCTCGGTTTTCGGATCCCCAGGCTTGTGTAAGTGAGTTGACTAGGACGAACTCGGACTCCTCTGGCTCTGCTGTAACCATTGAGAGGTTCAGAGATCCTACTGCAAATGCAAGACCGGTAATTTTCCTTTCTAATTTAAGTTTTATTTTTTTTTGGTTTGGATTATGGCTTTGCATGTGTTATTCTTCATATATAAATTTTAGTATTTAGTTAATATGATAATTTGAGAATATATTTTGACTGCAAATAATTTATTCTGCGCTTTTTTAATAAATGAAGGTTCTATTTTCAGTTAGAAAATCAAATTAGGGGAAACTAGTGAAGCGGAGATAGATCTTTTCATTGAAGAAGATGAGACTGAGAATCTCAGCTTTTATAATGCTTAACTATTTAGTTTGGTTTATTGTTTTGGAGTAGAGAAATGGATATTTACAGTAAAGTTTTAACTAATTTCTTTACTTGCACTGATTAGCAGCTAGTTGTTTGAAAACAATTGTTTAATGGTGTTGAGTATTTCTTTCTTTCATTACCAGAATCATTACTGCAATATTTTGTGGTTCTATATAAATGTATTCTTTACATATAAAGGTTTGATGTTTCACAGTTGCTTGAGATAATTATGGCGATAAATATTTTTGGGAAGCAACTCCTAACCAAATGTTTAAGAGAGATTTGTCCTCTAGATTAATGCAGAATGTGAAATAATTTGAAAGAATTGTCCGCAAAGCAAAGGGTGACAAGCTGAAACCAAGGTTAACTATCTTGCTGTGATTTCTAGCACATCTAATAGAGCCTGTGAGAACGTAGCAACCCGTTACATGCATGTTGGAAATAAATAATATGGATAATCAAGGTGGCTTACTTCGTTAATTTGGATTTCAGTTTTCTTTTTCTTTCTAAAACAGGATTGAAGTTCTGATAATTTAATTGTGGAAGCAGGGTTTTTAAGTTCTATTATTTACTTTATCGAGACAGAATTGGCTACATTTTGTTCAAGATTGGTGACTGGTACTTTTACATACTATTATTATCCATTGTCCTGTTCTTTTATGTTTCAAAAACCATTTTTGAAGTAAAATCTTAATTTTATATCAGATATACCATTGGACAAGTATCTTATCTTTTCTTAACAGGTATGAAAATAAGATGATAGAGTCGAGACCAAAGATTGGGTTGATGATCTGGAACACTTCACATTCTTGTTTCTTGAAGATATATTGAAGTTGAATGGAAGATTTTTGGAAAAATAGCCTATGTGTCATTTTCTTTGGCCATGGCTAAGCATTTGGTTAAAACAAGTCTATTATGATGACCCTTAATGGAAGAAGACAGTGTTGACTTAAGTGATTCTTAGATTTGTTTTACTTGATTTGGTCTCTTATTAGTTTCCCCCTCTTGATATCTCGATGGATCATTATGTTCTTGCAGAGATCTGTTGTTTGTCCTTTACTGAAAGAAAATTACTTGCTGGTTGTATATGACCATTGGGGTCTGCCTCTAGATTTTCAGCATGCTCTAGTTCCCCCTATTTAAGTACAACTCCTCCATTTGCTCAATTCATTTAGTATATAAGATGGAGTTCTGCTGAATGTGATTAGGTTCCCTATTCAATACATCAAAAATGTCTTGTTCACTTTCCATTTGGTATCAATATTTCATTCATGAATGGCTTTAATTGTCCAGTCATCTCCTACTTTCTCATGTAGTTTTTAGTACTGCAATCCTTGATTTGATCAGTTAGTATTGTAATTTCTTGTGCACTACCTAGTGCTTCCAACCTAGGTTAAGTATTTGTTCAGCACCTTTTCCACCTGTTTGCCTGTAGAACAATCTATCCAAGAAATCCTGATAGATGGGACAATTGGGTAGGACCTAGCAGAATGATCATTGAGCTATTTGAAGTCACTGTAAATT
>NW_018397254.1:7665890-7684782 GCF_002168275.2 Theobroma umbraticum | reverse complement strand
TCATGAAACTCTTGTTCAGGTTGTGCCACTTGGAAGATTACATTTGGTAGACAACTCCATCATCAGTGATACTTCTACAAGAAGAGGGAAAAAGAAATTGCTGTCAGAGCACCCTCAAAGCTTCCCCTCCCCAAAGTCTGACACATGTTACTTTCTAATGGAGAGTTAAATTGCAACTGGAACCGAAATCACTGCTACATGTATGGCTAAAGAAATGGGACAAATTCAGCAATTTTCTGCCTGGTGCCTGTTTGAAGAAGAATGCTGTACGAAGAGTTGATTTGGGGTGATATGTCTTGTGAATGATTATACTGGGTGGGCACAACATGGTGAGTGTGCAGTCAGAAGATTTGACACTAGATTAAGGAAGAATTCTTTTGTTCTTTTTTCCCTCTTATGTTTTTGGACCTGCACCGAGATTTGCTTATACATAATTTGCATGCTAACTAACTTCTGTGGTGGTATCTGAAGTATTGGAGATCGGTTTATACTTTAGACTGGCACAATGAATAGATATAAAAGCTGGGGAATGCAATTAACACTCCGGCTGATGGCAGGGGTGTTGTGGAGTTGCCAGCGATGTAGTCTTGGGTGTCTAACTCTAACCTGTATTTTCTCCAGATGTATCATAGTTCTATTAACTGTCAATTTTGGTTTTGTTTCACAGTTTTCGTATTATTTTGATGTAGTGTTAATTAATAGCATAAATTTCAGAATCTTGATGACATATTGTAAATGTAAACAAATATAGTCTTAACATTGCCTAAGCGATTGAAATTCCCATGTTGGTTTGCTCTATATGCACGTCTATTATTGACATAATTGCATATTTGTTTGGTAAATTCCCCTAGCTATAGAGACTTCCCTATATGAATATCCTTTCCTGACTCTGGCGACTTCTTCATTTATCCTTTGTAGTGTGTTATTATTGAAGTTGATTCCCTTGCTTTTACAGGATGGATAACGGTTAGACTAACTTAAAAGCATACTTCAAAAAGCAACCAAAAAGGAAGGGGCAAAACAAGAAGCTACTTTGGTTGTTAAGCTATGCCAATGATTAAATTAGAGCACCAATAACAGTAATATTAATATTACATTGCGATCAGTGTTTTAATCCAATTAAGCAATAGTTGTCTTTGAATAACATAAATAATATTCTTTCCTTGATTTAGGGTTAAGGGCTTAGGAACATTTTAAGTATCCACCAAACGTGCAGTAGGCTGCTTAGCTTGAAAGCCACGAGCGAGAAAGAACAATTATTGGTCGAATTCCTATCTTAAAACAATGCAAAGCCTTTTGCAAACACTGCCTGCTGCTGCTATTGTAGAACTCATACTATTTTGGACACCTTTGATTTCGATCTAATGGATAATGCTATTAATACAGATAGTACAAGCATACAACCTTGGCCAATTTCCCCCAGCACTAATGTCTCCCTACTAAACTATTTTCATGTCTGGTCCATCTTTTGCCTAACCATACCATACTGAAGTACTTGCTGTATATGTCTGGTCCATCTTCACCTAAACATGGTTTCTCTAACATGGGGCGACAGTATCATCCAGGAACTGGATGTGGCACTATCTGTAACTGTTCCCATTGGCTTCTCCTAGCAAATCAAAGTGATTTTTTTTTTTTGGGGTATTGTTTACATGCGAATGTGATTTCAAACAGTACAAAATACATGGACTTTTGAAAAGAAATTCTCTCATATATATTGACTAAAATGGAAATTAATTCACGAAAATGATCACTATTTTCATAAATCTTAATAGATTTTTACAATAGAATTATAATATCATTAATAGTTAAATATAAAATAATAATATTTATTATTATACAATGCAATGGGATTTTATTTACCACAATTGATAAGAGTATAAATTGATCACTTTTCTAAAAAAATAAGCCAAAAGATTAACCTCTAGCTTTTATCTTTATCTAATTTACTTACCATTCATAATCTATTTAAAATTAAATAGAACATTTGAGAAAATAAACTTATAATTTGTACAATATTGGCTAGAGCTTTTGGATTATCAGCGTGATGTAGACATGCAAGGCGAAATGAACTAGAACAATATTCCTAGCAATGCCAAACAAAATTAGCCATATACGTAGAGAGAGAGGAGTAAGATATTGTTTGACCAGACATTTCACCAAAGTGTAACGTGAATGGACTCTCATAGGTTTTTAAATTAACAAAAAAAAAATCTGTATATTCAAAGAAAGAAAATAAGAAAGAAAACGAAAGAAAACAAGTTTTAAGAGTCTTCCCTTGCCCCTCACCTAACACTACTGCTAGCCTTGCGTCGAAGGGACCAAACCCGAATGGCCAAAACTCAGAATATATTCGATTTCAAACCAGGGAAGCTTCGCCCTACGCGCTTACCCAACCCCGTAGACCTTTCGATTTTGAAAGAGGAAAACCTCCGCCCTACCATTATCTCCCAAGATAACTCGACATTCCCTGTTTTTTCTTGAGCAACTCTCGAGTAACTTTTTCTTTTAAGAGAATAAAGAAAATCTATAAACTGATAAACATGATTCCTTAAAAACGCACCCAATCTCTTTATCTCTCTCTTTTTTTTTAGTTTATTTCAATTTTTTTTCTTTCTCTCTTGGTTTCTTTCTTTTTTTTTTCTCCCCTGAAAAACAGAAAATTAGACCGAGAGAGAAAGAGACACAGACTCTCTTTTTGATTGATGGGTATTCTTTCAAATCTAAGAGGATCAAGAACCCAACAAGGGTTGGCCTTAACTGATGGGTCGCCACCTTCTGCATCTGTTTCCAACAAGAAAAAATGGTCAAACTTGATGCCTTTAGTTGTGGCCCTTGTGGTCATAGCTGAAATTGCGTTTCTTTGTCGTCTTGACATGGCAAAAAACGCAGCCTTTTTCGATTCATGGCCTGAGATGTTCTATAAATCTCCTCCTTCTGGTGAAGTAGAGGTTCTAGCGTTGAAAATTTGGGATTGAAGCTTTGGGCGGTGACCAGAACTCCCGTTACAGAGAGCTGTGAGGAGTGGCTCGAGAGAGAAGATGCCGTGGTTTATTCAAAGATTTTGGCAAGGATCCCATCTGGTTTTCCTGGCGCTGAGCAGTTTCCATCACTATTTCTTCTTTTTTTTTTTGGGGGGGGGGGGGTGGTTGGGGGGGCGCGGGGTTTAAATGATAGTACGATCAAGGTCCTGTTTTTTGGTCTTTGCAAGTTTGTTAGATAAGACAGCGCATAGAATTTTATTCTGATATTCTGTTCGGATTTTGAACCTTTGGCTATTAGGTTTGTGAATTTTTCAGATTGATTTGTTTGTGAAATTGTGAAGTTAGTGTAAGTGTTTATTTGCCCATTTTATCACAATTTGACAAAATCAATATAGGAAATATAAATAAGATAATGTTTATGTATTATTGCTTTCTGACTGAAGATCATATCTTCATATTTCTTAAGGCCAGAGGAGCTATCTTGGAAATCAGTCAACATATGAAAATACATCCTAGACCTCTCCCTCGATGTTGCTAATCTATTACATTAAGAGTTCAAATGATAGCGATGCTAGTTCAGTTTAAAGGTTCCTGTCATTTGGCATGTTTCCTGTATTGATGTTGCTTAGAATTTGAACTTCTTACTTGGCTTTGGGGAGTTTACTAAAGAAGGGTTGTATGTTTAATTGTGTATCCTTGTGTATCTCTGAGTTCCTCTTCATGGTATATAGGAATGGAAAACTTGTGCTGTGAGTTGTAAGTTTGGGTATGATCCCAGTAAGAAAATTGATGCTGCCTTTGGTTTGCCTCAACCACTTGGAGTAGCTAGTGTGCTGCGCTCAATGGAATCAGCTTCATATTATTCAGAGAATAATATTGCTCAGGCACGAGGGTGGGTAAGCACAATCTATAATGACTTAGTTGCATTTGAATCAGACAAATTTTGCACTAAATTTTGTGGGACTCTATGGACTCCATAACTGGTGTGATGCTTCAACATAGACATGTTTACAAGAATCTAGGCTCTTGAACATGGCTAGACGTGTGTCCCAATATTTTCGACTATATTTAACACATACTTCTAACATATTTATGTAAAGAATAACAGTTTGTAAGATTTCTGCAAAAAGTTCATTCAGTAATTCTACTAGTTTCCTTTGGTAATTAAGCTGGCTTCTCTTGTGGAATGTTGGGTGTAAATGGACTTGACTATTTCCCTCAAACTGTTGGACATGTGCCAATTATTTCATTGGATACTGTCCTACTAAGCTAGGGTCCAAAGTGGATTTTAGTTATGGGGGAATTCTTTTTAAAACTAACAGTTTCATTTTTTTTCCATTTGAATTAGGAGGGGTTATAATATTGTAATGACAACTAGCCTCTCATCAGATGTTCCTGTTGGTTATTTTTCATGGGCTGAGTATGACATCATGGCACCAGTGATGCCAAAGACTGAGACTGCTCTTGCAGCTGCTTTCATTTCTAACTGTGGTGCCCGCAACTTTCGTTTGGAAGCTCTTGTTGGGCTTGAAAATGCTAATATCAAGATAGATTCTTATGGTGGTTGCCATAGAAATCGTGATGGAAGAGGTGAGCTTGTTTGATGCTTTTTAATATTTAAACTAATTATATACTGATGTGCATTCTGATGTTAAACTATTGGAGTTTGATGTGATTTTCAAAATTATTAAATTTTATATTTTTTAATTTGTGGTATTTCCTATAGGAAATCTATAAGCGATCCTGTTTATCTTTTCTTCTAGTTTAAAACTTACCCTGCCTTTCTGAGCTCACCGGTTCTCTGTGCCTGAGGTTTCCCTTTATATTTCTTACCTGGGCAACTCAACCTGAAACTCTACAATGCACTGCTCTTATAATGATCATGGTTTCTCAAAAGATAGTGAGAGATCTTTAAAAGTTTTTCCAATGATATCTCTCTATTTAATGACACAACTGCATCCAACGTAGCATTTCTCCTCAATTATTGCGGTTACTCTTCATGAATTTGTTTTTGACTTCTTCATCTATTTTTTTTTTTAATTTTGTATGGATATGTTCAAAGATAGTACACATGCTGTATATATATATATCTATACATATGAGTTGGTCTGGATACCAATGCCAGGCCCCTTTTTTTTATTCAATTGCTATGCAAAAGTCATAGGTCATTTTAGCAAATGACTGGTTGGGGAAGATTGTTTTGCTCAAATGAGGAGAAGTTTAAAGAGTGGATTAGGACACAAACTTCAGCTACTATTTAATTGCCTGCCACCCCTTGCATGTGCTTGTACATTGTGGAGAGTAGTTTATGATATATTCAATGTAAATTTTGCAGTGGACAAAGTGGAAGCTCTGAAACGCTATAAGTTTAGCTTGGCTTTTGAAAACTCCAATGAGGAGGATTATGTCACTGAAAAATTTTTCCAGTCACTTGTTGCAGGTATGAACATGACTTCTCTGGCCCCTGTAACATTATGTTATGACAAAGGAGATAGACAGCAAATATATTTATTTTCAATCGTGGCTCCTTTTGATTGATGTTTCAAAACTCCATCCTACTTGAGTCTCTGCCACTCGACTTGGTGACAAATTGTACTTAAATGTCTCCATAGGGAATTAATTCTGGTTTTAGAATAAATGCAGAAAGTTTTGCCAAAAAATGGGAAACAAGTGGTATAACTAATTTCTGGCCAATTGTTGAGAAACAGGATCCAGAAAAATTATCATCTGGGCTGGAAAGACATTCGTATGTGTTTTTATTTTGAATTTGAATGTTTTGGTGCCATTTGATTTCAGTTTCATCATTTGATTGATTAACAGAACCGTTGAATTTTGTAGGAACTGTACCTGTTGTGGTTGGTGCGCCAAATATTGAAGATTTTGCTCCTTCTCCTGGTTCAATTTTACATATTAAGGAATTGGAGGATGTTCAGTTAGTTGCAAAAAGAATGAAGTACCTTGCAGAAAACCCTGATGCATACAATCAATCATTAAGGTGTGGCTCAACCGTTGGAATGAATATACCAATTTACCAGAAATTTGTTTTTTCATAGAATAGTTACACCCACCCCTCTCCCCTTCTTTCAAGGTTTCTATGATGGTTGGAGTTATATTTTGGTTTCTTCGTGAGGTGTCTTGTTGACAATGAGATATCCATGGATTAGGTGGAAGTATGAAGGCCCATCTGATTCATTCAAGGCCCTTGTGGATATGGCTGCGGTTCATTCATCATGCCGTCTCTGCATTCACTTGGCAACAGACATCCGGGAGAAAGAAGAAAAGAGCTCTGACGTCAAGAAACGCCCCTGCAAGTGTACCAGAGGATCAGAAACCGTGTATCATTTATATGTAAGAGAGCGAGGGAGGTTTGAGATGGATTCTATTTTCTTGAGGTAGGCCCTGTACTTTTTAACTATCCGTACATTTTTGCAGAACAATGGTATTGATTAATTTTATCCAGACTTGATTAGACTTTCTTTAAACAGAACAACCAATGGAGTAGTTGTTGAAATTATCTAGTGTTTCATTTGACCTTACATAACAATCATCTAGTGTTGTATGGCTATTTTATCTTTGATTTCTTCTGTCTTGTCAAGACTCATTCATCCTAAGCAGTTAAGCATAAGCTAATTTGCCAATCTGGCTACAGGTGGTAATTTTATCTCCACTTAGTGGAAGCAAATTTTAAATATTTCTTCTATTTTGAAACTCGAGAAAATCCTTATTTTTTCACATTGATGAGCAGGTCTGGCAATTTGACTCTAGAAGCCTTGGAGGCTGCAGTGCTTATGAGGTTCAAGTATCTGAAACACGTGCCTGTTTGGAAGGATGAAAGACCAGAAAGCATAAGAGGAGGGGATGAACTAAAAGTACACAGAATATATCCTGTTGGGTTGACTCAGAGACAGGCTTTATATACCTTCAAGTTCAAAGGGGATACTGATCTTAGGAGTTATATTGAAAACAACCCTTGTGCTAAGTTTGAAGTCATATTTGTCTAGATTGAAGGTTCCATTATCTCAACTTTTAGCACGGAATGGATTCCCAATTGCAGCACTATTTGCTGAAATTATTTCCTGGGAGGTCAAGGCAACCTCATGTGGGTTATTGCTTTCATCAAATGTTTCTTGTAAGAATCCCATGTTTTGTTTTACATCAATGAGCTGCTAGGTTTATAGGGAAGAACGTGATTAAAAGTTACTAATGGCTCAATTAGTGTTAGCTCACGACAGAATGCATCTGATATCTGACCCTTTTGAGTTAAGCTTCACAATTCTTCCAAGCATGCTTATGTTATTGGATAAAGTATTTTTGCTTCAGGTGTGTTACAGGGTCATTGTGTATATGGTACTTGTTCCTGCACAATCTCTTGCAGTAATAATACCTAGTTTGAATACTTACTGATGGAACAAATCTGGCTTTGTCGTTTGCATCTTTCCTTAACTTCAGAATATGCATTCACAAGATGTTTAGTTGAATACAAGTCGTGTACACAGTAAGTGACTATCTGAAGCTTCTGTAGGGTTGGGGCAGGGCAAGGCAAGGCAAGGCCTCACTAGGCCTGTAATCAGACAAATTTTATTGGGTCTTCTTTGTATCCTTATCTCTCTTCTTTTT
This sequence comes from Theobroma umbraticum, assembly GCF_002168275.2. NCBI lineage: Eukaryota > Viridiplantae > Streptophyta > Magnoliopsida > Malvales > Malvaceae > Theobroma > Theobroma umbraticum. The sequence continues at coordinate 7,677,181 of NW_018397254.1, read as the reverse complement.
ATCCTTATCTCATGTTGTATGGGGAAGTGTGCCATGAAATGATGAAAACAATCCGGATGAACCTGCCCGGGATGGAAGATATGGGTAAACCTAATAGAATTTTATATTGGAGTGACGAGTGGCATCTTCGAAGAATGATCCTAGTTATCTTTCTGGGTGCTTACATGCTTCCAACCCTGTATAAATAGTACTGTAATATACAGTTTTCTGGACCCTGGATCTCCGCTGTTGCCTTAGCTCTTATAATACCACATAGTTTATTCAAAAAAGAAAAGCCTTGAAGCTTTCACCACCTTAATTCCAAATGAACCTAGAGCAAACGAGGCCAAGATACCGACAAACAACAAGGAATGCAGAACCATAGAAAGACAAATGTAAAATGTTGAATGAGTGACAAAGAAATCTGGGCCAAAAGTAGAAAAGCAACAAAAAATACAAATCATGGCAAGCAAGGGAGAGGAGAGGTCCAAAGGCAAAACATGAGGTGCGGTCGGATTCGTCAAAACCAGGGAAGTAGGATTGTTTGACTTAAGGCCACATGTTTATTTTCTATTGAGACCAAAACACAAAGGTTGATCTTTAACTTCTGGCGGCGAGTCAAGAAAGTGTGCCCTTTGGCTCAATTTAAAGGTTATGAACTAACAACTGGTTCAGGTTTCTTCTCCTCTCAGACGCTCATTCTTACTCTTTCCCTCCGCCCCTTCCCACTCAGTGGGTCACCCCTCACTCAATTTGCCAATACAAATTGCGACCTTTTTTCCCCATTTCTATGTTCATGAATCTGTGGGTTAGGAAAAATTTAAGGGTTTTGCCATGCCTTGTCGATTATGGTGAGATCATTGTTTACTTTTGCATTTATAAAATTCAGGTATGGTAATTTTATTATTTCAATGACACTAATTAGTCTACATCTTGATTCTAAGGTCAAAGCAAATCAAATTACGTGATAAAAATATTAAAAATGCTTTTTTAGTATTAAAAAAATCAATAAAATGTTTCATATCAACTAATCATGTGTTATGTTTTGATTTTATGTAATTATAAGTGTCAAAAAAAAAAAAAACCATTGGCGTAAACCGTGCGGTGTCCACACTTCAAATAAGGAGCAAAAGCCAATCAAAACTTGTTAAAGATTTATTAACCCAATATTCAACTCCAAAACTCATCCGGATACATGCACTACGACACGACCAGTGGAGATGGGAAGAACAAAGCCTGGTAATCACATGCCACATGTCGTGAATTCTCATATTAGCAAAATTTAGAAAGTCGAAGGTGGGGTGAGGTAATAGGTTGGCCGTTGAAGGTAATATTTAGTAATAAAAGTAGAAGACAAACCAGCGCCCATGGTACTAAACAAACTGACCCTTGACACCATCCAAAAGTCCCCTCTATTTCCCCACCAAGAAAAGAATAACCTCTGCTATTCTCCTAAGGTCCCCATCTTGCCATTACAAAAATGTCCAAACTCTTGTCTTCCTCCGCCAGAATTCTTGCTGTTTCAAACACGTTGTATCTCAGTTTCAACTTTTCGAATAACTATCCCAAATGTCTTCTTTTTCAGTTCGTTTCCTTGCACCACAAGCATTGCAGTCTACTTCCGCTTCCAGGCCTAAAACATGGGTTCTTGCCGCTCCGACGACGGCACCGGCATCGGTGGAAGTGGATGCAGGCAGGTTGGAGCCAAGAGTGGAAGAGAGAGATGGGTATTTTGTATTGAAAGAGAAGTTTAGAGAAGGTATCAACCCTCAAGAGAAAGTGAAGATCGGGAAAGAACCCCTGAAGCTTTTCATGGAAGGAGGGATTGAAGAACTTGCTAAGATGTCGATGGAGGAGATTGATAAGGATAAGACTACAAAGGATGACGTTGATGTCAGGCTTAAGTGGCTTGGTTTGTTCCATAGGAGGAAGCATCAGTGTTAGTTTTACTACTTAAGCTCTCTCTCTCTCTATTGCTTGATTTGGTTTTTGGTTTTTAATCTGAATCTTTTAGGCGTTCCTTTTTGAGGTTGAATGAGATTGGTTCCTTATAAGATTAGATATGTTTCTCTTTCTGATTATCCTTTTTCCCGAGTTTCATAAAAGTAACAATGAATTAGATTCCTTGGACCTTTCAGGGGAGGAAAAGCTGATTATTAATTGTTATAAGAAACCATGGAAATGGAATTTTCAAAAAGATCCTCTATTGTTCTCTTTGAGTTGATTTTTTATTTTTAAGAAAAAGATACCTATTTCTCTGTTTTGTCCATCTCTCGGTCTTTTCAACTCTAAAAAGAGTATTCATTGATTTGCTTACCAATCTTACAAAATTCCTCTTCTTCCTTGACGTATTATGAGATTTCAAGTAAATGTTAAACGGGGAATTAGGGAATTAAATGATTATAATGAGCACAATAAACTAAATTTAATCTTCTTAAAGTTTCCTCATATTTTTGGTGGCAGATGGTAGATTCATGATGAGACTGAAGCTACCAAATGGTGTAACAACAAGTGCTCAAACACGATATCTAGCTAGTGTAATAAGGAAATATGGGAAGGATGGGTGCGCTGACGTGACAACCAGGCAAAACTGGCAAATTCGGGGAGTGGTGCTGTCTGATGTGCCAGGAATTCTCAAGGGTCTTGAAGAAATAGGCTTGACTAGTCTGCAGAGTGGCATGGACAATGTCAGAAACCCTGTTGGCAATCCTCTTGCTGGCATTGATCCAGAAGAGATTGTCGATACCCGTCCTTACACCAACTTGCTATCCCAATTCATTACCGCCAATTCTCGTGGCAATCCAACAATCACTAACTTGTAAGTTTCTTAACACTGCCCTGATTTCTGGAAACCATGTTTCTGTCATTTGCTGAGGGAGATATTGAGGCTGATTTTGGACATTATGTTTTGTTTGAACAGGCCAAGGAAGTGGAATGTCTGTGTTGTGGGGTCTCATGATCTTTATGAACATCCCCACATCAATGATCTTGCTTACATGCCTGCCACAAAAGATGGACGTTTTGGGTTCAATTTACTGGTTGGTGGGTTCTTCAGTCCCAAGCGATGCGAAGAGGCCATTCCTCTTGATGCTTGGGTTTCGACCGATGATGTGATCCCGGTGTGTAAAGCTGTGTTAGAAGCCTATAGGGATCTTGGCAGTCGAGGTAACAGACAAAGGACGAGAATGATGTGGTTGATTGATGAACTAGTGAGCAACACTTCTTTCACAATTACTATTATGTTGGAACCTTGAGGTTGCATTATTTCCCCCTTTTTTTGTATTCAATTGTTTCCTGATCATTTGAAAAAATTTGTTAAAATGCAGGGCCTTGAAGTATTCAGATCAGAGATAGCCAAGAGAATGCCTCAAAAAGAGTTAGAAAGAGCATCTTCTGAAGATCTAGTTCAAAAGCAATGGGAAAGGAGGGACTATCTTGGTGTCCATCCTCAGAAACAAGAAGGCTTTAGCTATGTCGGTCTTCACATTCCTGTTGGTCGAGTCCAAGCATCTGACATGGATGAATTAGCTCGGTTAGCCGACGCATATGGCTCAGGCGAACTCAGGCTTACAGTGGAGCAAAACATCATAATTCCAAATGTTGAGAACTCGAAATTAGAAGCCTTGCTTAACGAGCCTCTATTGAAAGACAGGTTTTCACCGGAACCAAGTATTCTCATGAAAGGCTTAGTGGCTTGCACTGGAAACCAATTCTGTGGACAAGCCATTATTGAGACAAAGGCTAGAGCCTTGAAGGTGACTGAGGAGGTGGAAAGGTTAGTGTCAGTGACACGGCCGGTGAGGATGCACTGGACGGGCTGCCCTAATACCTGCGGACAGGTTCAAGTTGCTGATATTGGTTTCATGGGGTGCATGGCAAGGGATGAGAATGGGAAACCTTGCGAAGGGGCAGATGTGTTCCTGGGAGGGAGAATTGGTAGTGACTCGCATTTGGGACAACTTTATAAGAAGGCTGTTCCTTGTAAGAACTTGGTACCTGTAGTTGCTGACATTTTGGTGGAACACTTCGGAGCTGTCCGAAGAGAGAGGGAAGAAGCGGACGATTGATTCAATCAAGTTAGCTCATTGCTTCAAGATTTTTTGTTTTTTTTCCAGTTGGAGGACCTGAGTATTCTAAGCAATCCTTCGAGAAGAAAATGGAGCATTTTAAAAGATACTTGGAGGACTATTTTGGACAACTTTGATCCAATGGGATGACAAAGAGAACATCTCCTCTTTCTAACATGCTTTCTCCATTGGTGATGGGTTTTGTTAGATAATATATAACATTTTGATTACATGTATCGAAACAAAATTATTAGTAATATATTTTCGGTTGAATATTAGAGATGATAACGATTATACTTGTTTTTCATTGATTAATCTTTGATCATCCTGTTCTAGGAGCAATTAAGTTGCTTTCGGGCGAAAGATACACACCTTCACAGTTCACCCCAACTATCTAATGAAGCCATTCCCCTCATTTTTCAGACTTCCGACAAAGACTTTGAAGGAAGAAAGATTGGCCCTTTGCTAGGTTTAGCTTGGATGTATTCAGATTGCTCCATTAGTCCTTTGGGCTCTTGCTATGCTGCATATTAATGGGATACATGGATTGGGTTTGAGATGTCATATCACCCTACGCTTTTTGTTCTTTTATTGGACTCTTCTTGGCTCATGGGCTTTCTCTTTGGGTGGGATAAAAGGCCGAGAAAAGGCTTCCAAGTTTGAATTGCCAAGTAATTGTTATGGCCTTATGGGCTCACCCTAACAATGTCCTATCAAATGGATAGTGGTTAAAGCTTTGGGGGTTTCCCCCAAGAGACGAGAGGGGAGGGAATATACCTTCAATCAGGGAGAATGTGTTCTACAGGAAAGACAGTTTTGCCCAAATTTAAATTACATTGAGATTTCTAGAGGAATTACCGGAAAACCAAAAGTAATTGTAAAGTTTTTATAATGAGAGTAAAGTATATTCCTTACTATGAATATTAGATTTGGGAATCTGCTCATAGTTCTAACAATTATGTCTTGTGTGATTCTAAGCTACCACTGCAACACATGTTTTAACTTTCTAGTGGAATCTGGAGCCAGAAAATGTTTACATTTGCCCCCATTTTATCAGATACTAGCACGTAAAATCACAGTGGAGTCGTCCTGGCCAAGACAATAGCCTTGTAACAGCTACATATTCAAGATTGAATCTTCTAGTATAGTGCAAGAAAATTCGTAAAAGTATTATTAGAAATATGTAAGAAGGGAGTTGCTGCTGAGGTAAAAAAACCTGAAAACAAACCAAGAATTTGATATATAAATCCTTTCTGTAATTACTTTTAGCAAAATTTTCAGGGGAAAACCATTGCATACACTAGAAGGAAACCAACCAATCCCAAACTGCCCTTAAGCCTTCCAACCCATCAGAGATCATAAATTAGTGAATTCCGAGTGAAAGGCTGTACTTCTTATCAATCCAACTGGTTGGGGCAATGTCGACAAGGACATCAGATTCATATATTCAACCGATAACCCCACAATTTGCTTCCTTGCTCGATGAGTTAGAATCAAAGAGCTCACAAAATTGTCGAGTGCAGACCAATGGGAAAAAAGGAGCTGACCAGGAAAAGGAGCTCAGCCAATCTCTCAAACTTAAATGTACTCTAGGGGCCATGCAACGTGACCCTATACAAATAGGAGCCACAAAAAATGTAACCAGGCTGGCTTTACAGTTGAACATTTTGTAGAGAATCGGCCAGCGTTATTAAGAATGGACAACGACATGAAACCGATGAATCAGTGAAGTTATTGTTCCCCCGGAATCAGTCTTCCTGAGACACTGACGATTTCAGATGGCCATAGAAGTTGCTTTAGATACATGTATGTTGTCAAACTTAGATGTTTAATGTTAATCAATGGTGTTGGCCAGTTGGTCAACTAGTTTTGAATCAATGCTCCCAATGTTGGCTACATTCTTCGTTACATCACCATCTTATTTAATGCATATATACTAAATTTCCCACCACAAGGAAAGTACATGGAAAGTTCATTACTTCCTATATCCCATATCAATCCCTTTTTTTTTTATAAAAAAAAAAGAGTAAAGGGAAATATAGGGATTATCTATTTCTTTCTGTCTTTATATTAAAAGTGATTAAGTTAAATATTCTTAAAATTTTATCAAATTAACAATTTTATTTTATCTTATTCTTGAAATTTTTATCTTTATTAATTTAAATATGTTATTGAAATACAATTAACTACTATGAAAATTGAAAAAAAAAGAATTGACATAAAAATTAGAAGTAATACATACTTTATATGATAATTAATCAGCTCAGCTTTATTACTTGATTTGCTTCCATGTATTATTTCATATAATGGCTAAAAATTTTCAAATTACCTGATTTTTTTTTTTTACTTAACTAGAATCTCAAGCTAGAGAATAAACGCATTTTAATTGAAAGTTTTGTTTAATTAGCTCTATTACTTGATTTGCTTCCACCAATTTTCCATATACAAGAAAATTTTCAAAGTAGAACAATGCGGTTTATTTAGTTGGACCCTCAAGATAAGGAAATAAACACTTGTTACCTTGAAATTAAATTGCTTAACATATAGATTCAAGGGCAATCTAAGTTACTTTCTGTATGCTAATTAATTTCTCACTATTTCTAATTGTTTTTTCATGTTTCCATTGCTCTCTTTCATGTGCTGATTAAATATATCATTATATCTAATTACTTGTTAGTGCCTATAGTTTGGAACATAGTTATTTCGCACAAATTTTACAATCAAGATTAATTCAAATAAAAGTGCAAAGTAATCTTTATTATGAAAAAAATTACAAACTTAAACTAAAAATGTACAGTTTGTTTTTCTAAAAAAATAAACCCTAATCCACAAAAAAATTATTAATATTCAAAATTTTCAATTAGCTATAATGAAAATTGAAAAAAAATCTTATAGTACCACTTAATAATTAGAATTAATATTACTTGATAATTATAAACCGCTTCAGCTATCACTTAATTTGATTCCACTTATTCTTCCAGACCATTTGTTTTATTCAGTTGGAATTTCAAAGTTAGAAAGTAAATGCACGTTCGTGGAGTTCTTACTTAATATAAATTCAAAGGCAATTTAAGTCATCTTTTAGAGTTCTTTCTTAATATAAATTCAATGATAATTTAAGTCATCTTTCACGCATCAATTAAAATTTTCACTACGATTAAACATGTTTATAATTTAACAAATAACAGTTTTTTTTTTCAGAAAATTCAAGGTTAAGATTGCTTCAATTAAGATGCAAAGCCATCTTTGCTATCAAGAACATTACAACCGTAATTTAAGTATCGATTTAAAAAAAAAACTAATTTATAAGAACAAAAATTTTATTAAAATTAAATTTTAACAATTGACTATTTTGTAAATTGAAAATGAAATTGGTACCACTTGAAAAATAGAATTAATATATGTACTTTAGATAATAATGAATCACTTTAGTAGTATATATGAAAAATTGAAATTTAACAATTAATTCTTTTGCAAATTGAAAATAAGTAAATTTTGTACCACATGAAACTTATAATTAATATGCGCACTTTAGATAATAATGAATCACTTTAGTACTATATCTTTAAAATTAAAATTTTACTATTAACTACTTTTAAGATTGAAAAAAAAAAATTGGTATTACATGAAAATTAGAATGAATACATGTACTTTAGATAATAATGAATCACTTTAATACTATATATTTAAAATTAAAATTTAACTATTAACTATTTTGAAAATTGAAATAAAAAATTTGATACCACATGAAAATTAGAATTAATGTACATACTTTAGATAATAATGAATTGTTGACTCTATATGCTTTTTATGATAACAAAATATTCTTTATTTATTGATGTTTAACTTCATTATTTAAGTGTGCATGATAAACTTTAAAACCTTTAATAAAATTGATGTTTAAAAGCAAGTCAAGAAGCTTATTCACTTAAAAGATGGGTTAATCAGTTAAAGAGCGAAATAAGAAAAGGTTAATGAAAATAGGACACTATTAACTGATTAACATAGAGTCTTAATCAGTTAAGACAAAACTGAGTGCTGTATAAAAGTAAGATGGAGAGGGTTTAATCAATTGGCACCAAGTTTAACTAATTAAGAAAGCGCTGGAAGCTAAAGACAAAAACTTGCTAATTAGGTAAGCAAAAAGGTTAATTGGTTAAAACTCAAGACTTGAAGCACTTTGAAGCACCAAAGTTTAAATTCAAAGTGAAGTTGACTGTTGAAGGGAGCCAAAATGAAGAAAACAAATTTGGAGACATTTTAATTGATTAACGTTTATTTCAACCAGTTAAAGTTTAAGGAAGAAAAACCTCACTCAGTTAAAAGAGATTAACCAATTAAAGAAAGTCAGCTAATTAAAGAACTTTAAAAATAAAAAATTTTTAAGTGGTTAGAGTCTTTTTTAACCTATTAACACAGTGAACAAAATTGCCAAACAATGCAAGTCAAAAAAGGCTTAATTGGTTAAAGCCTACCTTTAACCAGTTAATGAAAAATTATCTGTTTATTTAAATTTGAATGTTAGAAGGCAAAGTAACAGCTAGTATGACATCAGACATCTTCACAATGATTAGAAATTGTCTCTAATAGAAAATTCTAATTTCTTAAGTAAAAATTGAAGCTCCAACTGTCAAAGAAGTAAAAAAAAAGCTACCAAAATCATATTTTGAACAAAAAGTCAAATAACGTCTCTTACACCTCTATTTTTCATTTCTATTCTTATAAAAGTGTTTGAGCTTGATTGTATTAATTTCTGATCAGCAAAGGTGATCACGTGAACTCATTTTTCTTCTTTTTTCTTAGTTGATTAGAGTGTGAGAAGTACTCTAAGATTTATTGTAAGGGATTAGAGCTTGGGTTATAAGCTCACATTATAAAATTTTGGTGGAAACTGTTAATTCTACTAGTTTAGTGAACTTGGGTTGAAAATCCTTAATTGGAAGATCAGGGTAGTAGATATAGGTAAAAAGAATGGAACTACTATAAATACTTGTGTTTTATTCACTTCTCTTTACCTTTTCTTACTTGATGTGTTTTAACTTTAACAAGTTTAAACCTTCCTCTTATAGCAAAGTAAGAGCTCTACAAGCTCAAAAGGTTGACTTCAAAATTTTTAATACTATGCATTCCCCTTTAGCACACGTATGAGACCAACATGAATAATTTTAGTTATATATATTTAAAATTAAAATTTAACAATTAATTATTTTAAAAATTAAAAATAAATTTTGTACCGCATGAAAATTATAATTAATATATGTATTTTAGATGTAATAAATCACTTTAGTATTATATCTTTAAAATTAAAATTTTACGTTTAACAATTTTGAAAATTGAGAAAAAAAATATTTGGTGCTACATGAAAATTAGAATTATATACGTACTTTAAATAATTATGAATCACTTTAGTACTATATATTTAAAATTAAAATTTAACAATTAATTATTTTGAAAAATGAAAATAAAATTGGCACGGCTTGAAAATTAGAATTAATATACTTACTTTAGATAATAATGAATCACTTTAGTACTATATATTTAATGTTAAAATTTAACAATGAACTATTTTGAAAAGTGAAAATAAATTTGGTACCACATGAAAATTAGAATTAACATATGTACTTTAGTGCTATATATTTAAAATTAAAATTTAACAATTAACTGTTTTAAAAATTGAAAATATATTTGGCACCACATGAGAATTAGAATTGATATACGTACTTAAGATAATAGAGAATCACTTCAGTACTAAATATTTCTTGATTTTCTTTCACCTATTCTTCCATATAATGGCCTAAGAAATTGCTGAAAATAGAACAATCTATTTGACTTAACCAAAACCTCGAGGTTAGGAAGTAAATGCACGATAGTTTGAAATTCTTGTTTAATATAAATTCAATAGCAATCTAAGCTGTCTTCCATGTGCCAATTAAAATTTTCATTACTTTTAATTGTTTTTAATATTTCTAAACAGCTTTTCATATGCCTATTAAATTTTTATTATTTTTAATTATTTTTCATCCTTATATTTAACAAATAGCTTTTTTTTTTCATAAATATCAAGGTTGAAATTGCTCTAATAAAAAATACAAAGTCATCCTTGCTATAAAGAACATTACAGACATAATTTAGGCAGAAAAAATTTAAAAAAAACTCTAATTCACAATAATGCAATTTTTGTTAAAATTTAATTTATTGTTTTTAACTGATGTACTAATGTTACATAATTAACTGTCTATAAAAGGATGTTGGACTTCTCTCTTGAGACATAGGATATATAAATTTACCTAGAAATCTCAAGAGATCAATAATCTCTAGTAAAGAGAAAACCCTAATTGAAGAGCTAGAGTGTCCAATTGATGATGATGACAACGTAATTTCTTAATATTATAATATTTTTATGAAATTATAAGTGTAAGTAGAAATTACAATCACAATCAAATATTACATTTCATAAAAAAATCAATAAATTATACCAGATAGACAAATCAACTAATATATATAGTTAATTAGATAAATTCAACATAAAATTAAACTAAACCAACACATGGTAAACCTTAAATTTACGACCTTGGATTTTCAGGACCTCTTTCATTTTACTAAGATAAGATCTCATTGGCTCTTAATACTACTAATTTAACTATAATGTTATATATAAATATTCTTTTGAACGGAAAAAGTCTGAAAACTGGAAATCCAATGAATAAGAGGCAAATCTTTCATGTCTGGGGGGCCACTGCTATTCAGTGTTTGCTAGTCTGCAATGTGACATGTGAAGATATCTGGACTCCACACACCAAAATTTTCAATAATTCAATGTAATAATAAAGTGGTCACTTTTGCAGATCCTATGGTATGAAACAGTGAAAATTTGGATGAAGATAGTCCACTGCAAGTGTTTCAAAATGATTGGTAACATATCAGCATGTATCCACGTTTTTGTCCATATTTACAATTAAAGATAAAGGAACCATAGTGGGAAAATTTTTTGTTGGTATTATTTCATTGACAAATTAATATCAACTGTTATAATTTTTTGTTGGAAAATTTAGCTCAATACATTTAATAAATATATTATTTATTTTATATTGTGTTACACATTTATTAAATATATTCGTATATATATTTAAGATTTTAATACTATTAATTAATCATGTCGAGTTCATATTTACTTATTGTTAAGATCTTATATTTACACGATACAATTTATCAAGTTTAACTTGATTTGTGAGGTTCTTTTTTATT
>NW_018397254.1:7546216-7665790 GCF_002168275.2 Theobroma umbraticum | reverse complement strand
TAACAGACAAAAAAATTCCCTTGAAATTGGTAAAAGGACATTTGTTTTCCCGAAATTTAGTAACAATTTAAGTTCACCAGTTATAGTAGTTTTTTGGTTCTAGTTGTTTCATGCATAAGCATAACATGTGCAATGTGTCACAGCTTTTGTGGATAATTGTGAGCTAGATTTGAGTGGATTAAAGTGGAGGGAATAGTGCATTTGGGCAATGGTTTTATTGGGGGAGGGGATTTTGTTCTAGTGATAGGTCACAGTCTGGGGAGGAAAAGTGGGTGGAGAGCCCATCCTTTAAGAATCATGTTGAAATTATCATAACTGAGAGGGATGGTTCAGTGCCGTACTGCTCTGGCAATCTGTCTCAAATGGAAATCTAATTGAAGATTTCAATCTTTACCTATTTGGAGGTCGCCTAGGAAGCTACATGTCCAAAATGTGCTCAATGTAAACTTTGGCATGATTGCAAGCATGGAGAAAGAGAGAGAGAAGAAAGCACTCCCCCTGGATGATCTTATTTGGCCCATTCTGATTCGAATTTCTGAATATCTTACGCAAAAAGGACCCATAAGATGATGAATCGATTGAACCATGGGATACCTATCCGCAGCCGCAATGTTCTGGTTTATCAGTTGCTAGAACCTTTACTGCTGTTTTCTCCTTGCTGATCCAACAATCAGCTCAGTAGCATATAATCTTTAAGAGATAATTGGAAAACGAGAGGATCTCAGTTCTCCTTATTGATGTGTTATCCAATCTTTCTATAATGCTTTCGTCGTTTATATTATGAACTTCTTTCCCTTTTATATAATTTGTCCTTGCTCTGCTCGTTTTTCCTCGATAATATTATTTCTTGAATGCAACATCACGTACAATAATGGCTCAAACATCCTTGGTATTCTATTCTAGTCAAATCAGTTCGATCAATTTAGGTCACACAAGCTTCAAGTACGACAGCCTAGACATAGTGTCCAGTTTCTTTTACAATTTGTTCAAGTTTGCCTAAGCTTTTATTGATGAAACCCATGGTGGCCATGGCAGACCTTGAAATGTGACATGCACCAACTAAGCAATTATAAGTACCAAACAGATCGTGTACCTAAGGAATAATTCAATATTCCATGGCCGCATGATTAATTGTTCACGTCAAAAAGGGATATCGAAAGCATGTGTGCCTGGTTATATATAGTTAGAAAATTGGGTTATTCATGTCTGATTAGCTAAACAACTCAAGAATTAGAACATGTGAAGAATAGGATAATGAGGAAAGATCTAGCAAATGTAATTAATTCGAGTCGTTCTCAGGGACATGCTTTCCTTGCTTTTTTTTTTTTTTTTCAGTTTGAGTTTGAAGTGCATGAATTGCTTCCACGTATATATATAGTTTTAGCTTTGCTAAAATTGGATGGTCCTTATGAGATTAATTATATATTCTTTTTGGATTAATTCATATAACTTATATGATAATTGGCAAGTGTAACTTCCTTTTGCATGGCCGATCATTGATTCATTTATCATATCATACCCACATTTTGTGATTTCTCTTCCAATTCTTAATGTACTTATGACATTTGGGTATGGGGAGTGAGTGTTGTAGGATTGTTTTTCCTATGAATATGATTTATTAATCTATAGATGTTAGCAATCAAGCAAAATTTTTTTAAAAAAAATGAGTTTATTATTATAATATAACCTACATGCCATAACAAGTCTTGAATCTTATATAAAAGACTTATAGTAGCATATTAAATTAAGCTATAGAGGAAAATAACAGAACAATTATAAAAAGGTCCACCACTTATACAGATAATGGCGGCTCAATCTCAACAATGAGTTCCTTACAAAAAAAGATTAAAATTCTCAACTTTTAAAACAATTTCTGAGATTACATTATAATCACGATTCAAATGTTATAAACCATGTCACTACATCTAAAAACATTCAACTTGAATTACAAAAGCTAATTAACTTCTATCATACCCTCATGACAAAGCAAACCAGTAAAATCTAGAGAATGTTCACCTCTTCTATCACACCCTCAATGAATTAATACTTCTAAGTTCTAAAAATAAACCTAATTTTTATTGTTATAAATATTGATTGACTTTTTTTTTCCTTATAACTTTCAGTTAATGTTCAATTGTTAATCAGCCTCTTACATTGTTACCTAATTTTTTTTAAAAAAAAGCTATAAATTATTTCATTGCATTTCAAATAGTAAAGACAATTTTCAACAATGTCGGCAAAGGCCAAAAAATTATATTCTTATTCTAAGAAAAAGGTTTGTTTGCTCCTAAGAAGTAGTAAAGACTAACAATGGATGCCAAGTTGCCAACTCAAGATCCTGAAAACCCAAAAAGGAAAAACAAATAATTGATGCCAACTTTGCAGGTTGATGACTTCCTGTAAGCCTTAGCTATTATCAAGAGTGAGTGAGCAATATATTATTCATGATTTCAGGCGACAAAGGTTTTGGGAGAAAGTGGCTTTTTGGCCACAAAGTTTTAGTATTGTTTCTATAAGATTTTCATAACCTCTCCTTCCTTAAGAACATACTATTTTAACCAAAATGTGTTGTCAATTAAATTTTTTTTTGACATAATATCTTAAAACATTTTTAAATTATTCAAAAAAATTTAAATAAATCCTTACTTTTAGGTCAAATAAACTTTTAGTTCCAAAAATATCGTTAGTCAATATATCATTTATTTTTATATATATCAAGTGACGTTGATTTAATACTAAGAAAAAAATAGAGTAAGGTTAGATTTTTTTTTTTTTGAGTATATGCAAATTGCAATAGAATAAAAATATATTCCGGAACCTACAACATAGAACAAAATTTTTGGAAATATTTTATTTATTTATAAAATTTTATTATTATTTCTTATCAGGTTACCAATTAAATAAATTTGTTGCATTTTCAATAAATAAATAAATAAATGTGTTGCAAAAATTCTTGTATATATGGAGAGTGTTTTATAAATTAGGTGCTCTATCTAAAAATCTTTATTCAAATACTTAGACTTTGACTTTCAAATGCTAAGGTTGGTGAGAGTTTAATTAGATTTTGAATTTTGAGTCTGCAAACAACAAAAACATTTATTATTTTTGTCTCAATTTATTTTTTTTCATTTGTTTTTCTTTGGGTGGGGAGGAAAGGGGGGAGTAGCATTTGGCATTAAAAGACAATAATAGAGACCCAAAGAAGGTACTCCCAATCTCTCATGAAATATTACATTTTTTGGACCTATCATAGTCCTGAAGAAAACGTTTCTTTTTCAAAAAAAAGGGTTACAAAATACATAAGATAAGTACAGTATACCATAATTAATGTGTGAGTTTGATTTTTTTTCAATCAATTCTTTTTTTTAAAGTTCAACCATCTTTTATTTATAAAATTAAAATTTTTTTTGAAAACTATGAATAACGTAGTTCTTTAATATATATTTGTTAAAACTTAATGTAAATCAAATATTTAAAACAATTAAAGTGAAATTTGAAAAGTTTTAATTAAAAGAAAATCAAATTATGACAATATTTGTGAAATAGAAAAAGTGTCAAATACTTCCTTCGTCAAGTTTTATTTGTTCTTATTTAACTTTCAAATTGTGTTAGAAAAAAATTTTAATTTTAGTGTATTTATATTAAACTTTTAAATTGTTATTCTAAAATTAATGTTTCAAGATTTTTGCTTTTAAATATATATAAATATATAAAATAATTTTAAAAATATTTAAAAGTAAACGGATTAAGTGTATAAAAAAATAAATTATATAATTTTGAGATATTAAAAAAATGAGATGGAAAGAGTTGCATTTAGTTACCTATAGAGGCAGAGCGATGGGGGCTAGTGGAGTACATCCTTTCAACGTTTTAAAATTTGTAAATTTTTTAGTTTTTTTTATTTTATTCAAATTTTATAATTTTGTTTATACAAATAATTAATTTTTTTTTCTGCTCTTTATACATGAAATCTTGGTTTCGCCATTAGTTACTAATAAAGTTTTTTCTTGACAAAATATATAAAAAAACCCTTACACTATTTTAAAAAATTTAAATAGATCTTTATACTTTTATTACGTTCAATCATATTTTTGTATTTTTATTTTGAATCAGATAAATTTTTATATTTTTTTTTGAATCAAATAAGTTTTTATAACGAATGATTAACTGAATCAAAATGTCATTTGTTATTTTATATCATATGATATTGATGTCGTAAGTTAAAATTTCATAATTGATTATAAGATAACATGATAATTTGACAATATAATATAATCATGTCAAAATTTTCACTCTTTATATCAATATCATGTCAACATCATATGGATATAAAATGATAAATAATATTTTTACTAATGATAATTAATCAATCATTAATTATAAAAATTTATTTGATAAAAATAAAAATAAAAAACTTAATTAAACTTAATAAAAATAAAAATTTATTTAAATATTTTTAAATAATTTAAAATTTTATTTAAACATAATGTCTTTCTTCTTCTAAACTTTCTTTATCTTTCCCATCAAAATTTTGACACGTGTTCAAGTTACAAGAAAAATTTTACTAGAATGACAATAGTTTCACTTCTGCACAAGTATATACGTAATCTAACGTTGCTTAACATTATGTATCATATGCTATTCAATATTAATTATTGATGTGTGATTTCTTTTAAGTTTTCCATTAACTTTACATGGCTAAAAAAGGAAAAATATAAAGGAGATAATAATGAAAAATTTGTCAAAAAAAACAATAAAAGAGGTGATAAAAATTCAGATTTTTCGCCTAATATGCGAAATATCACATTTTCTGGACATAATCACACAAAACAAAACGACGC
This sequence comes from Theobroma umbraticum, assembly GCF_002168275.2. Taxonomy (NCBI): domain Eukaryota; kingdom Viridiplantae; phylum Streptophyta; class Magnoliopsida; order Malvales; family Malvaceae; genus Theobroma; species Theobroma umbraticum. The sequence goes on along the minus strand of NW_018397254.1, from coordinate 7,660,949 downwards.
AATGACCGATAATATTTGGTAACCGACATGTCGACCAATCAGACGGCTTGGATGTGAAATGCTTGATTTGGTTCCGTCTCCGAACTCTCTCGATCTCCACCAGCAGATCCATGACACGTGTTTGAACGGCTCTGCTCGGATCGTGATCTTTACTGCCTGATGGGTGGCTCCCGCGTACTGATCATGACGTCACAGTCTTATGACTTATGGGTCGTTTTCCTTGTGGGCCCTTGACCCTCGGGCGCCATCCCGTATACTCTTGAAGCTTCCAAGTCTGCAATCGTCCGTACCGTTGCGCCCCACTTCTAGAAATGTGACTTGACGTGGCGTAGGCCCAGCTGATTTGCCTTGGTTAATCAAGAAGATCATAACGGCTAGAACTTGTGAGCTGTGGTGCACCGCCGTATCAATTCTGGTTCCTCCATGGGTCCCCTCGGCCCAGCCCAGGGTGTCGTTACCTGCCCCACGGTTTTCCCATTTTAATGTTTTCACGTCTTTATCAGGTAATAGCTTTTTTGTTTCAAAAACTGTAGCCAATTTTATGCTAATCATGATCGTTAATTAGGGTCTTTTTATTCTGAAAAAATTACCTAAAAAGTTTTTAAATTGTATTTAAAATTTTAAATAAATTTTTATATTTTTATTACTCTTAATCATATTTTTATATTTTTATTTTAAATAAAATAAATTTTTATATTTTTATTTAAAATTAAATAAATTTTTATAATTAATAATTAATTTAATTAAAATATAATTTATTATTTTATGTCACATGATATTGACATGAAATACTAATATATTATAATTAATAATGTAACATACTGATATATCATAATTAATAATAATATTATATATTAATATAATATGATAATATGATCATTTTATATTTTTCACTCACATTAGGATTATGTCAGTGTCATGTGAATATAAAATAAAAATTAATGTTTTAATTAATAGAAGTTAATAAACTATTAATTATAAAAATTTATTTAATTTTAAATAAAAATATAAAATTTAATTAAATTTGATAAAAAATAAAAATTTATTTAAAATTTTTTAAATACCTTAGAGATTTTTTTAAGTATCATACTTGAAATTTTTTTTAGTTATATATTTCTTTTAAGTGTTAAAAAAAAAGGGAAAAAGAGATAAGGATAGTATCAACCGACAAATAGGATACGGAATTTATTATCTTTTTCTCGTTTGGCAAATATCAATTTCAATATCCAAGATCCAGGTAAAGGAATGTGGCACGAGTAACTTTACACATGTAAAGGCTTTTAGCCTTATCCGTGAATTCTTTTCTAAGTATGTTTTATTATGATTTTTGGAGGAAGGTGTTTAAATTCAAAGTATCAAAGGAGCACTCTTTAGTTACCATCTTTTCCTTGGTCTGGTCAACGAGATTTGCTACGCAACTGTACATAGAAGAAATAATAACATCTCATGACACGTTTAATGAAATAGAACGGGAATGAAATGATTATTTTGTTAAAATAAGATAAAAATAAGTTTTATGTGCTTCATTTATAAATTGAAATTTTTATTTTTTTTATTTTAATGTTTGATTGGTAAAAATAATTTTAAAATAATAAAAATTATATGATACAAGACAAAAGTACTTTTTATTAAAATTTATGATTTTTAATTTGATATTTTTTTTTATAATTTATTAAAATTATTAATAATTTTTAATTTAAACATTTGATGTGACTATTTATTTTTATTTTATTTTATTTTTTCCTCTATTTTTAATTTTTAAAATGTATGGGTTTAAGGAGGTTGATATTTTCTTTTCTGATGTAGGAGATAGCAAAAAAAATTCAAATCCTGCTTTGTGAGTTGGACTATATGGTGCACTACAAGGACATTACAAAAAATCTATATTTAGTTATTTATACATTTAAAAATAAATAAATTAGTTTAAAGTTCATCTGCATAAAAAATCTTGCATTGTTTTATGTAATGTTACCCAAACACAATCCAAGATAAAAATAAAGGTAAACTACTCTATTTTTAAGTTTGAATCGAAATTCTAAACCGGTTTATTAGTTTTTGAAATAACTAATTTATTTTAAAAAAATATATTTCGCTAGACATATAGATTCAATTGTTAGTTAACTGTTAGTGTTTTTATTAGTTTGATGACTTGATAATATTGAAATGATGATTTTACTTTTATTAATTTTAAAAATTACTATTATATAATTTTTATTAATTTTTTATTAATTTTTTTATTTTAAAATTTATATAATACTTTTTTAAATTAATAAAAAAATATTTTAATTTTTACATATTTTCTGTTAAAGATATTACATTTTTGAGACGCAGTGTCTATTTTAAAAACTAATAAGGATAAAATATCCCATCACTCTAAGTTTTAATCAAAATTCTAAGTAGATCCATTAGTTTTAGAAATAGACTATGTCCCAAAAGTGTAAATATCATTAACAAAAATTATGAAAAGATTAAAATATTTTTTTGTTTTTTGATTAATTTAAAAATATTATTATATTTTTAAAAAATATAAAAAAAAGCATCTCCAAGAAAAAGGAGCACTAGTGCTCCCAAGGGAAGAGAGCTACTCGTATGGGAGCTTTTTTTAATTAATAAAATTATATAATAGTAATTTTAAAAATTAATAAAAGATAAAATTATTTTTTCACTCTTATCACGTCATCAAATTGATAAAAATATTAACAGTTAACTAATAACTGGATTTAAGTATCCAATAAAAAATATTTTTTTGAAATAAAATATCAATTTTAAAAATTAATAGACTTTTGTATAATTTTAATCAAAACTTTGAAAGGTAAAAATATTTTACTCTAAAAACAAAAAAACTGAAATTTGTCATTTTTCATTTTCAAAATTGTAATTGATAGAATTATATTTAACATAAAAAAACCAAAGGATTCACATAAAAAAAATTTTAAATGTACATTGAAGAATTTAAACTAATTATATAAAAAAGTGTAATGGTACTGTTAAAATTATAAAGGGGGCCAAGTAAAAGTTTATACGAAAATGAGAAGAAATTTTGTGGGTTAAAAAGTAATTTTGGCAAAGTCGAGGGACCCATGACACTTATTATTAAACCAAATGTCGGAATCAAGGAAGTCGCTACTTGAGTTTGCGTGAAATGCTGCTAAGTGACCTTTTCCGTCGGATATACCTGTTGGCTGCTGACATGCCTCATTCCCTAATCGAGCCACGTAGCACATGGTTAAGGACATGACGATCTTTTAGGCATTTGCTATGGCTAAAGCCAGTCGCTTTTAAAGGGCCGGTCTTGTGATCCTTCTGGAAGGGTTTAATATGACCCTTTTGTGCTAATGCCCTTTAATCATCGCCTAAATACTCATTTAGTATAATTAGTTAATCAAGATTTCATTGTTACTCAAATTTTTTCTTGGCCTTCTCTTGTTAGCACAATTATTTTGCATGGTAATGGTTATTTGAGTCTTCCTTCACCGTAATCGTCCCAAATTTCTAATTTAAAAGCAAACTTCACCTGCCTTTTTTATAATTTTAATATTTGTTTCACATGATATTTTGTATTTTTTTCTCAATTATGTCTCACAAAAAGTCAACTATTAATTTTATTCAATAAAATTATAAAAATATTCTTAAATGTGAATAAATAAGTTAACTTTGAATTAAGAGTATTTTAGTAATTTTATTGAATAAATTCCACAGTTTAACTTTTGTAAAAAATTGAAATTTATCTCTAATCAATAGTGAATATATATGGAGTTAATGAAAAAATTAAAAAAGACGTATAATTATAAAATTCAATACAGAATTCCATGAGAAAAACGTAGATCACGCGAACTTAATTTCATTTCAAAATCAAATTAAAGACCAAAATGATTTCTATATTATAAATATTTTTTTTTAAAAAAAGAAGGGGAATCACAAGAGTACTTCCATTTCCATAAGTTGACGAACTTTACTAAACAATTTTCAAAGGAAGACATCATTATTTATAGCTGCGTCCACAGTCCTTGGCATGTGTGTTTTGATTTCAACCAATTTCATTTTATAAAACATCTGACTTTACTTGGCACTGCAAAATTAAATATTCCACATTAAACATTATAATATCCCAAAAAATGAATGTCGAGAACAATGCAATAAGCAAATTAACTGCCACGTCTCATATGTTCCTTCTATATGCGATTGCGTGTGTTCATGCACACACAGCTAAGCTTAGTGAGATTTTTTACCCAATCAAATGTTTCACCACTACATTCTTTTCTACCAACTTGATACCCTTTTATAATTTGGATCCATTCAATTTTTTAATATTTAATTAAATTGATGGAATAATTTAGGCACAATATTAAAAAATTTATTTGAAGTAATAAAAAATTCAAATAAATCTTTATTTAAATATAAACTAACCATTGACTAAATATTATAATTGAAAATATTATGAATCTATTTTATATCACATGGCATTCATATGATATGCTGACATATCATAATGGATAATAATGTATTATGTTGATATGATATAATGATATTATCAAGTAACATTTTCATCCTTCACATCATTATTATGCAAATATCATATTTGATTAAAGATAGTTAATCAATCGTTAGTTTTAACAATTTATTTAATCTAAAATAAAAATATAATAGGGTGAGCAAATGTCACGTGCTTGGAACTTTATACAAAATCCATTCGGCGTTTAAGGTTTGGGGTTTAAAAGCCTAAGCAAGCTTAATTTAGAATTTTGCACAAAGGTGCAAAAGGCAAAAACTCTTTGCACAAACATGCAAAAAGCAAAAACTCAATAAATTTGAAAAACAAACTTTGAAAAAAATAATTATATTATTCAAAGAGAAAAACAAATACATAAAATTTTAAGCAAAAAACATAATGCTTAAATGGCACTCGGACATTTGACTTATTGGTTGATACATTTGGCTCATTTTAAGCAAAATTCAAATCTCCTCTCTTTCAATTATATTAAAAAAAATATAATGCCTAAATGCTTGAATATAGACTATTGGGGCAATTGACTCTAATTGCCTTTGCCTAATATCTTAAGGTCCTAATGATATAAGATTTCTCTAATCTTAAAACAACTCTACTTCAAGTGGTCTAATACGATTAGGGTAGGTAACAAGAGATTAAAGTAAATAAATATTCTACAATTGGCCTAAAGTCTTAATAGGAGACTAGGTGGTGTGGTGTGTCTGTGACCCATTGGTTGTTGATGGGCCTATTTCTCTAATCTTAAAACAACTCTATTTCTAATAGTCTAATACAACTAAGGTAAATAATAAGAGATTAAAGTAAATAACTATTCTACGATTAGCCTAAAGTCTTAATACGAGACCAAGTGGCGTGATGTGTCTACGACCTATTGGTTGTCGACGGGCCTCCAATCAATGTTGGCCCAGGATCGATTTTTGACCCTAAGACGTGTGCGTCACTTGTTTTTGATGCTATCACAACTAGTTTTGTAGGTTGTGCATGTCACTGTTCATAGAACTATGACGAAAAAACTAGATCAAACTAATTACTCACCCGAATCAAATGTGATTTTAGTAAAACAGTTCTATCCAATTAGTCCATTGGGTCAATTAGTCTAAGACGTTTGATCCAATTGATTTATTTGGTCAATTTTTAACTTTAAAATTTTTAGATCAAATAGATAAAAAAATCAAATTAATTATATATATAATATTATATATTATTTTAAAATTTATATAAAATATAATATATATTTAATATTTTTAATTACTATTTACTAAGTTACATTTTAGACCTTTCACTTCTTCATTTTTATTTTTTAACCACCCATCTTTTACTCTTTCTTTTTTTCTCACCGAGTCACCTTTATACTTTACTTTTTCTTTTCTTCAAAACCTAAACTGAAATCCTAAACTCTCTAAGCAAGTTGAAAATTTTCGATGGTTAATGGTCTTGTATTAGATAATTTTATTTTGTAAATGTTAATTTTATTATCTTTGACTCTTTGGTATGTTGAATTGTGAATGGTAATTTGAAGATTTATGTAAAGAACATAATTATGTGAGTGAAAAAACATATGTTATATATTGTTTTAGATTATTTGTATATTTTATAATTATGGATAAAGTTTATAAATTTTAATATTGTAATTTGTAAAAACAAAAGTGATAAAATTTTACACTATTGGTTCAAAACCAAACTGATTGAACCAATTCAATATTTGGTCGAGTTGGTTTTTCTTTATGTTTAGTCGGTTTTAGTCAATGTTTTAAAAATGTTTAGTTTATTTGATCCTTAGTTATGGCAGACCAAATCGACCAAATTGTCCAATTGCTCACCTCTAAAGTATAAAGACTTAATTGAAAATAATAAAAACATAAAAATTTATTTTTATTTTCTTAAATAATTTAAAAACTTTTAAAAACATTTATCAAAATTTTATTATCCAAAATAACAAAACAATCTAAAACAACAAAAGTTACAACTTAATATCTTTACTTGTTAAAAACTATTTTCCTTATCTTTTTATCCTATAATTTTCATAAACTAGAATATAGTTAAGCCGCATTATTTCTTTTTGTTTTTCTTTTTGGGTATTGAAAATTTACTCTATAATGCTTAAGACTCAAGAAATAAAGAGAAATTACATATGAACATTTAATTTATTAATTGATATGTGATGTTTTACTTAAAAAATAAAATTAAAAATTATGACATTAAAAAATATATAAAGCAATTCTCTAATTTTAAATTGATAAAAAAAAAAAAAACTTCACCATATGCAGTAGATGTTATCAATGCCTATGACTTTCTTCAATAACAAGTAACTCAAAATATTGGAGAGAATCTTCCCAACTGTTAACAACCTGGTTCGCAAGTCAACTCCCAAGCTCATTTTCGAGATTCAAATTTTTTCCCCAGTCAGCCGGTCATTAATGGTTGATGTTCATCCAGGCCTGAGTAAATTCTAGGAGTCACTCGTTCTTTTCAGTATTTTCTTACGACTCGAAAGAGCTGACGTACGTCAATGTAATTCTCTGTAGCTTTAGTGTCAATATTACAAATCAAACACTAGCGAAGCCGAATTAGAGCAATCCACCATATCTACAAAAATTGTTGTCCCTATCAACTTCAGGCTGCACAAGTTCTTTTCACTCTATATAAACCCCGAACCACCTCGCCCTTCTCCCCACTGAAATCATCTTCACAAAGAAAAGCAGTCGTTCACCATATCGACTGATCATACTTTGGCAGAAACACATCGCTAGCGCTGCAACACCAAAATCTCATTGGGGAGAGAGAGAGAGAGAGGGGGGGAGGGGAAAGAGATAGGAGAAAGAAAGGGAGAGAAACATATACATTTCTCAATGGAGACTGTTTCTATTTTATTCTACGTAATTCTCTTTCTCTCCACTCTTCTTTCGTATCCTTTCCTAAGGAAGCAAAAGAGAGGACTGATTCCTATGAACAGATTTAAGCTTCCACCAGGCTCAATGGGTTGGCCATATGTTGGAGAAACTCTCCAACTCTACTCTCAAGACCCAAATATCTTCTTTTTAACAAAACAAAAAAGGTTCTTGCCTTATTAATTACTCTATAGGATATGTATTTTTTTTCTTGTTCATTTCCCTTCTCTTTATTAGCTCTCTGCTTTTGCATGTGGTACTGAACTTGGCTGGTGGGTGCCATCGTTTTCCATGTTCAGATATGGAGAGATTTTCAAAACCCACATACTTGGTTGCCCTTGTGTCATGCTGGCTAGCCCCGAAGCTGCAAGGTTTGTGCTGGTGACTCATGCTCACTTGTTCAAGCCAACGTACCCCAAAAGCAAAGAGAGGATGATCGGCCCTTACGCGCTGTTCTTTCACCAGGGTGAATACCACAATCGACTACGGAAGTTGGTTCAAAGCTCGCTAGCCCCTGATACCATCAGGAAGCTAATTCCTGGTATCGAAGACATAGCTGTTTCTGCCCTGGAGTCGTGGGCTGGCTCTGGACAAGTTATAAACACCTTTTATGAGATGAAGAAGGTTTGTTTAAGTAGAAAAGAAATAGAGCATTACAAAATTGGATTAGACCATATTTCTAATGTGAACCTCATGGTGCTTAAAGCATTTTTAAAAGGTTTTTTTGGCTCATCTATATCGTTTAATCAAGTGAAGAGTTTTTGATTCTCTTGTCCTATCCCTCACCTTTTTTTAACATGGGTTTCTTTTAGAATTTTGTTTTTATTGATGCTGGCTCTGAACCTGGGACCTCCACTTTGTTTGGATCATGATTTTCTAACGTGCGGGTTTCCTTGACTCTGCACAGTGCTCTTTCGACGTCGGCATTCTTTCCATTTTTGGTCACCTAGATAGAGGCTACAGAGAGAACTTGAAGGAGAACTACCGTATAGTAGATAAAGGTTACAACTCTTTTCCTACAAACATTCCTGGGACTGCATATCACAAAGCACTCCTGGTAAGATAAAGCATGTCCTCTGTCGCTATCAGAGAAACACATCTGATTACTTGGAGGCAATTCTGATGTAAATTTTTTCGGTGTTCAAAAGGCTAGAAAAAGATTAAATCAGATTCTGGGTGAAATAATTTGTGAGAGGAAGGAGAAAAGGCTGGTGGAGAAAGATCTGTTGGGCCATTTTTTGAACTTCAAGGATGAAAAGGGGCAAACTTTGACTGAGGATAAAATAGCCGATAACATCATTGGAGTACTTTTTGCTGCCCAGGACACCACAGCCAGTGTTATGACATGGATTCTCAAATTCCTCCATGATGACCCCAAACTTCTAGAAGCTGTTAAGGTAATCATAGAATTCCACTTGAGAAACCTTCCCGCAAGTTTAGAATTTTGTCATCAGACAAATCGAATTGTCTCAATTCATGATTTCCACAATCATTACAGGAGGAGCAAAAGGCGATATACGACTCAAACGATGGAGGAAAGAGGCCCCTAACATGGGCACAGACAAGGAGCATGCCTCTTACATATAGGGTATGTACTGTCTAAAAGTCATGTAGCTTTGTTTTAGGAAAAGCCAACTTCAAGAAACGTCTCTGAGTTTTTTTGGCTGATTTTCAGGTTGTACTAGAGAGCTTGAGGATGGCAAGCATCATATCTTTCACATTCAGGGAAGCAGTAGCTGATGTGGAATACAAGGGTAATTAAAGGCTTACAACTGGAATATTCTTTATCTTGGTTGTATTTGAGGGGCTTCCAATAATTAGTATCATCACTGTTTCTTTCAATTTTAAATGTTACAGGGTACCTGATACCGAGGGGTTGGAAAGTGATGCCATTGTTTAGGAACATTCATCACAATCCAGAATTCTTTTCTGACCCTCATGATTTTGATCCATCTAGATTTGAGGTACCTAATCTTGTCCATATCGTTTAAAGCATAATTTCATTTATTAAAACACACTAGTTTACATTAATTTATTTCCTTGGCTATGGCTTCAAGCAGGTAGCTCCAAGACCCAATACCTTCATGCCATTTGGCAACGGTGTTCACGCTTGCCCCGGCAACGAGCTTGCCAAGCTGGAGGCGTTCATTTTGATCCACCATCTGGTAACAAAATTCAGGTACTTTTGACTCGCAGTTTAGTATTACAAAAGATAGGTCATAATCTAAAGTGGCATAAGATTTTGTTAAGAAAAAAAAAAAGAAAATTGTTGTGCTCAATAATTTTGACAAGTCTCTTTCTGTTTGGGTGAAATGATGTTTTATTTGCAGGTGGGAGGTGGTGGGTTCTCAAAGTGGGATTCAATATGGCCCATTCCCAGTCCCTCGACAGGGACTCCCAGCCAGATTTTGGAAAGATTCCAGCAGAGATGTATGCCCTTTAGTTAGAGATTTGGGAAAGAATTCAACCAGCATTGAAGCAACAAAACTTTTCTGCTCCTGACCAAACCCTACTATTTTTCACCATGGGGTTTATGGGTCCATATCGGCTTTATCCTTCATGTTATTCTTGCAGCTAGTAATTGTAACTTTTATTATGTATATTAATCATTATGTAGTAATAAGGAAAAAAAAGAGTATTAACGGGAAAAAGAAATCATATTCCCAACTTTCTGATCTCTATATCTGTAGCCATGCGTGATTGTTATGTAACTTTCATTTTAACTATAAAATAAATATGAGAATTAGTAGGAAAATATTGCCAGCTTGCCACCCGCCATGACCCTCTGGAAAAAAAACACGTGTCTACTAGTGCATCTTGATTCACGTGGCAGTCGGCAGAAGTGGCCTTAAATAGGCGACGTGTCTGTCGTTTCAATTTGCCCGTGTAAAAAAAGACAGGTGCCCTTGGCTGGAGGGCACATTCTCTGTTAACGGCACAAAACTTTGGTGACAACTGAGGAGAGGTGGGGGGTGGCCTCATGGAACAATTCACGTCACAACGAGCCTACCTCTATTTTGGGTACAAATACAATGGGCCTACCTATATATCTTTCAACTTCGAAGGCCAAGGTGCCTTTGCCGGTGTCCCCAATGCACGTTCTTTCCTAAGCCTCGAATCTGCTTGCGAATGAGGGCACACTCTTGTTGAATGACCTAATAACCAAAGGCAGTGCACCAACAGGTGGCCCAAAGCACTTGGCCCCCACACTTCATCTGGAATTTTCCGACCAGTTATCCCTTCAAGCAAAAGTGATTGCTTAAGCTAAGCAGACACGATTCAAAATCAGATCAGTCAAATGATACTGCATAGGAACGTGAATGTGATGGAGAAGACAATTTAAAAACGACTAAGAAACTGAGAAAGAGAGTTTTAACAAGAGAAGATAAGTTCACAAAGTTAAGAAGTAGCTTTGAAGAAACAATATAAAAATTGTAGAGATAACGAGCAAAGAAAGAAAGAGAGAAGCAAACTACAGTACTCGAAAACAAAGTATAAACCTCGAATTTGAGGGTAAAACAATCTGAAACAACATTGAATCATTCAGGAGGATGAAGCAGCAGAGTGAAAGGCAAAACAACAGTATAAAAAACAATCTCAAACTTTACTTGGTGGTCGTTGCCTAGAGATCATTATAGCCGTCCCGGTTTGTTTCAATCATTTCTCTAGGAAGGACAAAGAACAGTGCATAACACTGCAAGTTCATAAGCATACTGTTAATGACCCACATGAGAACAGAAGACTGAACAGCACTTGTTATCCCGTTGTGCCTCGGGGATAATTTTAACCAACAACTTAGGTATTTTACAAACTCTTTCCTCCAAAAAACAGATTATTTACTCTTGTTGGGATAAAACCAAAAGCAATACTAGCACTGCCATCTTCATGCCTTAGAACAGTGCCATCCTTATTAAAACATGAGATGTATCACAACCATCAGCAGCTGGTTCACTACCATCATAGCAACACCATGCCAACGATCTTTTACACTGGATCCTATTATCATCATTACCGAATCACAGTGCCACAGCTGTACCTACATTCACATGGACCCATCAACATCAAGACTATAAGTTCAGAATACTATTAAAACATTTCCATCCTTACACAGATGCCACCTGCTGCTTGCTTCATGTTATCACATGCCGACAGTACGTCCAGCTTAATTATCTATCATGGCTAGAAATACTCAATATAGATAAAATTTCTTAAAACTACTTCAGAATGACAAACATCATAACAAGATTTGAGGGGAAAACTTAAGATGCTGATTAACTTTTGTTTATCACCACAGCCATGGGCACTGTACCACCTCAAGTCCTGGAAAATATCTCCATATTTCAGAAATTCTAGTAATGTGTATGAAATCCACTGAAATGTTGTATTGATTGGTCATAACACGACATGTAAGTGCCTAACTCCCATGTAGAGTAATCGTAGAAATAAATGGTAAGGAAGATCATTGTAAGAAAGATACTGACAGTTCAGCAATTCTCCATCAATCATATTCCTACAGCCAGTATAGCCACATTTTTCAACTGACCCCATCCCCTTTTTAAGAAGAAATCACATAGCTATGTTTTCAGAATTTAAAAATCGCATATTTTATCATACTCTACAGCAATTATAGCCACATCTCTCAACCAACACCATCTCATTGTTAAGGAATAATCCCCATGATTAAGGTTTCACAATTTAAGTATATCACGTCATTGTTGAGCAATTAGAATAAACAAAGTTCTTGCTCAAAACATAAAAAGACCTTTCAAACTATCTCAAACAAATTGCTAATCTCTATTGGTGTGAAAGATCATGAACCTTTGAGCACCAACAAAACAAATTGGGAAATACATCTGAGAAACAAAATTGTCTATTAACAGAATCAGGCTTGTCCTTAACTCTACTTTCTATGCTGTACCAATCTAATGTCGGCTTATCAGTCTAGATATTACATTTATATAGCAAAAGTATATGTCCTTGTATCCAAGCAAAGGGAAAATCAGGATCCTGATTATCTAAAAAATGTAAAAAAAAAAAAAAAATCTTGTGTGCCGAGATTTTGATTTACAGAACAATCAGCAAAGTCAAGATAAGTCACCACAATTTATGGTTTTTCTACTGTTGAATTCTTTTTGTAGTAATTTTTCCCCACTCACTGCTGCTAATGATACACCTAGTTACACCAGGATACCAGTTGTCCAACTCTTAGTTTCAATTTTTGAAACTATCAAAGCTTTTGGCTGAATGAGAATGGTGAACGAAAATTTCTAGATCACACTAAAGCTACTTACAGAATCAATATGCTCTAAAAAATTACAACACTTAATGACCTTCTTCTAGATGCTATTTGCCAAGTATTCGAATAACAGTCCATGTTCACATGTTATAAAAGATGAGGACAAAAAATATCTTGCATCTAAAATGGACTTTCTTAACGGATGGAGACACAGGTAAGTAACTAGGCAACTTCCTTCATAACAGAACTATCAAACAAGTCAGCAATAAAAATGCCATGTAAGTAATCCAGTGAGTTTTGGGTCATTACAAATTAAAATTTTATACGTAAATTAAAAGAATTAAAAGATATTGACAATGAAATGCAAGAATGACTGATGAAGCATGTAAAGTTAGAAGCACGAACAGTTACAGAAACAGATTAACATGCAAGTGATTGCCCTCCTTGATTCCACTTTCAGAAAGCAAAGAAGGAGGCCGCCTGCACCGGTTGGGATCCATTGAAACATAAGATAAATTCAAAGAACAAATCAGAACAAATCAACTTTCTCCAATTAACTAATCAGAACAAATCACGGTGAAACGACACATGCAGTGAAAGAATAACACACATAAACAGATTCAACCTTTGTATCCAATGATTCTCCTACATTGATTCGCGTCCGCGTAGATCTATTATCTATTCTTAATAAATAAATGCTTCATTACAAAAAATCACGGGGAATCGTTTATTATATACCGAAAGCGATCAGAAAGTACCACACTTACAGCATCGAAACTCGTTGGAAGATGCAAATCCATGAAAGACTAATCGACGAGATGTACAGTGGAGTCCGTTGACGTTGATATTGATCTTGTAGTTGTAGCTGCAGGCCGTTCACAACTCGTTTGTCAAACGCCGAGTCGCCCATTCTTTTTCCCTTTTTTGGACTCGGAGGGCTATTGGGCCTGTTAGGCCCAATTATAACCATCCTGCTTTTCGATTTTTCCTTTGCTTTCTCGGGCAGGTGCATCCTTTGAGTGGAAATATTTCTTGCTGGTAGTATAAAGTTTTCTTTCTGAAATTCCAGGACTTCTTTTTGGACAACCGAACCTAGATCGGATCACATCTTTTCATAAGGATTCGTTCCACTAATTTAATTTAAGCCCCACCGTCAAAATCGAACAGCCTTTTTTTTTTTAATTACTGTTTTGGTTATGAATCAACCATGGTTATGGCTTAAAATTGGATTGCCAATATTGAATGGACCATAAATCCAACAGCCGGTGGACCCAAAACCGCGATGTATTGGAGACATAGCTAAAGGTTTTGAGGTTGCATGAATAAATGTAAATACTATATCATTTGCAACGTAATTGTTCGAGGTAGTAGTTGAAATTATTGAAATACGTGACTCTCACGAGTCACGTTTTGTCTTACCGTGGAGGGTACTCTTACCCTAACCTGGAGTAAGCAATTTGACATCTGTGCATTTGTTCACCAAAGTAACCAAATGTAGCCTATGATCACTACTAGACTTGCACATTACACCAAGAGCCCACGGCTTGGTCTACTAATCTACTATGATACTCCTTTTTTATTTTGTTAGAATTTTGGTATTGTTTGAGATTTTCACTAAAAGCCTGCTTGGGAACTTGAATTTGAGGGGTCGAAGATTGTTCAATTAAAAAAAATTAATATCTCATTTGATAATTCTATCAAAAATTCGTTCCATTTTGTAATGTTAAAAATAAACTATATATACTCTATGTGTTAAACAAAATAGATAATGCTTTAATTGTTTTGAGATCATCTGATTCCTTTCGAAAGAAAGAAATTTGAAATTAACAAATAATAAAAGAAATGAAAGAAAAATAAAATTCATATTATGGCCTGCATAATTCCTTATCTCTTGTTACAAGATTCTACTTCAAAAAATGTCAAAATCTGTCTATCTAATGCCAGGAAATTCCATCTTTGTTTTGTAGAGATTCAGAAATTGAAACACCTAATTTCATGTATTTGCCTCCGAGAAATAAACAGAAAAAATCGAGCTGAAGCACTCTGTTTTTTTTTGGTGGAAGAGTTGAAGCATAATAGAAAAAGGACATGAACATGGAGAGAGAGAGAGACAGAGAGAGAGAGAGAGAGAGAGAGAGAGAGATCCAATATTGTTTGTTTCAAAACGCCATGAGAGAGAGAGAGAGAGAGTAAACAGAGTTACCATTGCCGAGAATAGCATAATTTTTCCAGTTTCTTGCCAAGAGAAATTCCAAACGTTCATTTCAATCAAAAAACTTGTGCGTTACCGCAAGGTAATCAGTAGCCAGGGGCGAAACTAGAGTAATTTTTAAGAGAAATCAAATAAAAAAAGATATTAAACAGTTAAAAAGAATTTTATATATAATTTAATTATTATTTATTTAAAAAATTAAATTAAATTTAAAAAATATTAAACATATAAAAAAATGTAAATTAACATTAATGGTATTGTCATTTATATATATATATATATATATATGATTGAAAATAACTATAAAATGAGTCTCTTTCACTCTTCACTCTTCGTGCATAATGGTGGAAGAGAAAATAATTTTTCAAACTCCAATAAATATAGTAATGAAATCCTTAACAATAGTGCAACACTACAATTTATATTTAAAATTTATAAAATAATTTATTTATTTTTAAAAATTAAAAATATAAAAAATAAAATTTATATAATAAAAAAAAGAAAAATATGAAAAGTAAAAAATAGAATACATATATGACATCATAAAAAAATAAAAAAATATAATTAATGGTTCGTAAAAATTTGTGAAATAAAATTTATAGAGATTTAGAATGTATGAGTAAATAGCATATAAATAAATAAATATTAATATTAATGATATAAATTAAAAAAACCTTTAAAATTGAGCCAAACATATAAAATTATTTTTTTATTATTTATTTATATTAATTATTAAATTAAAAATTATTTTAAAAATTATTAAAAATTTATAAATAATTTAAAAATTTTATATATTATATAAAAAAATTTAAAATTCCTATAAGGAGGCTCCGTGTAACTTGTTTGAAACTTTAGTCAAGTTTTGTGTAGCGTTGTAGTCTCATGTTCGTAAGACTAAGTAAACGTAAATGAAGTTTATTGATGATCGGAGCAAAAAAATATTAGAGAGAATAAATAAGTATTATATTTCAGTGAAAGAAAATTAAAATATTTAAAATCTACGTACAAAGTAAATTATTTGATCCGATAAACTTGATTTGATTACTTTTTAATGATTCTGAATGGTGCTATTTATAATAATTTATTAATCTAAATTTAGTGCGCAAGTAAATGTAATTACGAAAATATCTAACCTAAACTTTCTTAGAACATAAAATAAAATAAAATCTTAAAACTATACTTCATTGATGAACAAGTTATCAATAAAAAAGATTTTATTTTTAAAAAATAGTTCAATTATCCCATAATACTTTATTTAGTTGCTAAGACGACCATTGATGTACCCCTACATGTGAACTAACTCGATAATCTATACGAATTAAACTAATTACGGATTTACGGATTGTAACACTTCATCTAGAGGTGAAGCAGGTAAAATACTATTCAACAGCCAAATGGAATAAGCAATGTGCTCAAATTTGACAAAATATTGGTAAAATTATTCAACAGTCAAATGGAATAGGTAATGTGTTCAAATTTGACTAAATATTGGAAAATCATTGGCCAAAGCCAATCAATCAAATCTAATGAATGAGCCTTTTTTCCATTAAAATGAAAATCTCAATTACGCAAAATTTTTGGTGCTACATGTCACGCGGTGGAAGAGGAAGGACCCACATTACGAGAAAACTGGTTGAACCCTCAAGGGCGCAAGAAATGAAAAAAAGAAATAAAAAAACTTAAAAAAGAAAAAAATCCAGCGAAGCTAAGTAGCGCCTCACAGAAACATTCCGTTGCTGTGTTTGTTAAATAAAGCACGCGAGATCTTAACCTCAAAGTCTCGCTTTCTATTTTCCTCATTGTTTTTTTTATCATTTCCCGTTCCCACTCTCTCTCTTGAAAACCAGCTAAAATCTTCTCTTTCTCTCTCTAACTTTCTTTCTTTTGCTTTCTTCTTCCTATTTCTTTTAGCTGCAAAAAATTAGGGCTAAAAAGGCAGATCTCTCTTCATCTTCTCCAATGGAAGCGCAGTGCATGGGATTCTTGCATTAAGAATCTGGTTCTTTTACGAAATTTTGGAGTCATTTTGATTGATGCTTTCTCTTTGAAACTGGTGTCTGATGGAGTCATTTATTTGGAGCCGCAACGCCAAGCCAGACGCGTTGCATTTCCTCTTGGCGGTTTACTTCGCGTTCGGTTTCGTTGCCGCCAGGTTCTTCCTTGACAAAGTCATTTTTCGCGTAAGATTCTTTTATCTCTGTCTTTGTGTTCTTTGATTCCTAAATGAGTTATTGCTTTTTTAGTTTTCATAATATTTCGTTCTGTATGGATAAGCTTATAAAGGATAGAAATTTTTTTAATTCGAATTGAAATTCCTCGCATCCAGAAGGCCGTTTTCAACTTTGGTTGATTATACAGAAGTCCATTCTTTGAATCCTGGTTCTCTTTTTTTTTTTTATGCTTATATTTGGAAGGAAAGTTATCTTTAGTGGTTGAGCTTAATTAATAGTGCGTTGACTTGAGTCTTGGTCTGGATATGTTAATAAAGTATGTCGCTACTGAAAGAACAATAATAAAAAAGAATGAAAGAACGAAAGCATTGTAAGAATAAATAAGATAAGAGAAGAAAAGAGACGGGGTATAATGGTAGTTGGATGGCACCAGGCAATTCAGTCGTTTTCAGGTTAAGATGGTCACATCCAAGGTCAATTTCCTGGAGCTTTACATATGTAAGGATGATCTTTTGATGAAATGGTTAGATTTAGAGAAAAATGTGCTTAAGCCTTGAAAAGGTTATAGAAGATGGTGAGAAGAAGCATGTGCTCTGTTAATTGAAGTGTGTTAAGGCCGTGTTTGATGCATTAGATTACGGATAGGATATGAGTAACTTTCCTTTTATTTATCACATTTCTTTTTTATATGCACAACTGAAATGTTTAAAACCCCTTTTGCATCATGGTATTTATGTTGAATTGCTCAATCCTATGGAAAGAAAGGTAGGATTCCATAATTCCACATGGACAGGATTATGTAGGATGAGATGAGAACGTTTTAGTCATATATAAACAGACAAAATGAAAACAATTTACTTATCCCTATTGTCTTATCCTACCATAATCATAATCTGTTACACCCAATCCAACCTAAAATTTTGAGGATGAGATTTCCACTAGAAACCAAAGTGCAGGGAAGATATTCCTTGTCTTCTGGAAGTCATTGTGCAATGTAAGTACTACTAACAGATAAGTGTCGTTTTCAATAATTAGATTTTTCAAATTGTTTCTACCTGCTTTTCAATCGAAGTTTGAGCCTCTGTTTATAAACCTTGAAAAATAATTGGCTATTTCAGCAAAACTGAAATTTAAGGAAATCTTTTGCCATATGTGTGGGCTGTCTTGGAATTGATTTATCTAAGTTTTCAGAGCAGAGGATTTGCTTGCAGTGTATTAAGTAAAATGTCTCAAAATCCTAAATGAAGTTGTTACTCCAAGTGTCCTTGTGTCTCAGGGCTTAGGCATGGGTGATTTCAACTATACTTGTTACACTGATAGATAATTATCCTTTTGCATAAAAGCTCCTGATAAGTGAAGTGTATGTTTCACCAAAAAGGTGTATCCTCATGATATATTTCAAGAAATATTATGGGAATGTATGTTTGGTTCAATTGGGAATTGAAGAAACATTTCGGTTCCTAAATCTTGCATTGATGACTTGGGTACTATATGGTCATTATTCATGTTAATAGTCAGGTGGGGAGATATCATCGCAATACAATGTAGAATCACAGAATTCTCTTTGTTGCGTTTTCCAGTATGATGCCTTAGGATATGTAGATCTCCCATGATATTTCAGAGTTATAAAATTATTATCAAGCCTCATTGAAACAAAATACAAGGATATCGTGGAATTTGGATTAGAGAGACTAAAAGAAGTGTGTCAGGCCACCACAATATTTGCTATCCAAGGATTTGGTAACTGTTCAGAAAGTTCTCTCTTGTCCAGCAACACTTTGTGAGGTGGAAGTTTAATCAAATGCATTTGTACCGCATTGATTCAATTGTACCCAAACAAGGTGTAGCTGTAGAAACCTTTATGATGTACAGCAGGATCGTGTTAAATAAACTTTTGGAGGCTTTGGCCAAAAACAAAAATGAACTTTTAGTGGCAGTTTCTTAATGCAGAGACTGCTCCTCCCTGACATTTCTCCATCTTGTCATTGACTACATCTCTCATTATCTAGCCTATGCATTCATGTTAAACTTTTCCCCCTCTGCTCTTGAAAGCAAACATGCTAGTAATTCAACGGCTAGCTTTTGCTTTCAATATCTTGTAAAAATTGAATTTTAAGTTATGGATGAGCATTAACTTGCTCCAAGTATTTTCCTACTAGAACTTCTTGGAGGCAATTCTACTTTCCAAGTGAAGAAGCAAATATATTGCAGTTTAAAGTGGCAAGTGTAGGGAATGGATAAATGAGCTTTTATCGGCTAAGTAGCCAGCAATCTATGCTTCAGTTCCATAAGTTGATTGTTCCTCAATCTTGATATTTGAAATTTCTACTTTCATTAGAAATGATGTGCGTCTGTTTGAAAGTTCTGCTTAAATGTAATGCCTTGCTTATGATAGTAAAGAAAGCAATAACTTTGTTTAGTATATTGGTCATAATACACAGTAGATCAGATTTGTTCTTTCAATAGTTTCATTTCATATTTATATTACATGCAAGTGCATCTGCATAAAACTGGGTATAAAAAACTTGATCTTTTGTTAATACAAGTTGATTTTTCTTTATGTTCTTTAAGAGGTTGGCTATCTGGTTGTTGAGTAAGGGATCTGGTCCTTTGAAGATGAATGAGGCTACACGGGCAAAAATTGTGAAATGCTCAGAGTCTATGTGGAAGCTAGCCTACTATGCTACTGTTGAAACATGTGTTCTCAGAATCACCTACTATGAGCCATGGTTCAGTGATACAAAAGAGTACTTAAGGGGCTGGCCAGATCAAGAGTTGAAGTGAGTAACCTATATTCCTGGACTTACATTCAGCTGTTGTATTTATCAATCTCATATTTTGTGCTTGTATGCAGTCTTATGACATTTTTACTAAGATATATTGTCTTTGTCACTAATTGACAGAAAGTTGCTGTTTGTCTTAAATGTTGAGGCTCTACTTTTCTGATCCTTACATTGATATTGCATGAAAGGCTCTTCTCTTGTTTGTAATTATTCTTTTAAGAGAGGATGGCCAAAACTATTATTGCTCTTGTATTTAGGGATTAAAATGCTTTGATAACCACTCTTCTATTTACGGATGGAAAGGATGTATCTGTACTCAAAAAGCAAAAAAAAAAAGATTCCCTATCTTATTTTCTAATTCAGACAAATGGTTTATTTTTGTATGTGAAATCTGTGCGTTTTATGTGCTCAAAATGTTTCCCCTTTTTTTTATTTAAAAAAAAATCTGTTTGAAATTAGTTGTAGACAATTGTGTAGAAAAGATGGTATTTATTTGCGTGCACCTCTTTGTAAAGCTTTTGTGAATGCGTAATCTTTCTTGTATTAATGTATTTGAAAGCGAATTTGCATACAACATCTGATTTTTGTTGTTGTCTTTCTTGTTTTGTTTTTAGCACCCTTTGTCCTCCTATCTGATACAAATCTTAACCTTTTACCTTTCACTATTAGCAGATAAGCCTATGTTAAACTCATTGAGGTACACATTGTTATCTTCAAATGAGCTTGCGAGCTTGTTTTACTTGTCATTTGATTTAGTCTCTACTTTTCATTGGTGTTGGTTTAAATGTTCTCTTACCGTCCTTTGAGTGAATGTATCAGTTTTGACTCTGGAGTGTCTTGCTTGTCAACATCTCAAGGCAAAACATTTTCTCATGGGATATTATTCTCTTTCAAGGAATAAATCTGCTTTATCAGTATTTTATTGAAAATCATCTGCCTTTCCGTTGATGCATGGCCCTACTCATTTTGTTTCGTTCTTTTTAAATTTCCCTTTTCTTTGATTGCACAGTTCTGCATGGTGTGGAGTACTAGGGCTTCTTACACCTACTGACAACCTATTTGAATGTTAATGTCTTCCATTTTTTTTGGTTCAGTCTTCCCTTAAGCCTTTACTACATGTGCCAATGTGGATTCTACATCTATAGCATTGCGGCACTCCTTACATGGGAGACTCGAAGGAAGGATTTTGCTGTGATGATGTCTCATCATATAATTACTGTTATCCTGATTGGATACTCATACATTACAAGGTAACTTACCAGTTTCTGTGGAAGTGCGCCAAATTGCCAATCATTACCACATAGCAGAAAAGCAAATATTCTTTTGGTAGTCATTGTTGCTTACCTCTTGGCATCTTTGGAATCTCATCATTGGACCATTTTCTCTAGATTGCATAATTTTGATCTGGATATCTAACCTTTGGTTGTAACGAATTTTTAGTATTCCTTGTTGGTTTTTTTTATTATCATTTTGAATGCTACATTTTGAAAATTTTAATATTTTCTATTAATCTATACAAAGTTTCTAAAATTGTTTGCTATCTGTATCCATATATTGTGGGGTACAATAGCTGACAAAGTGTATGGTATGGTCAAATTAGTGCATCCCTGGTTCAATGTGCTATCGCTTTGTTGTTCTTTCAATTTACTTTCAGCAAGCCTCAATAAGCAGGCAGATTGTTGTTCTTTTAAAATCTTCTGTGATATGTTAACTTTTTTCATCAAATCATGGTGAAAATGCAGGCATTTTTCCACTTCTTCATTGCTATGATCACTTTCATATCCTCAGCATCTTATTTTAATGTTGCAAGTGCTGGAGTCATTACCTAATCAATGACCAAGATCAATGAAAGCTATTACTTGCAAGTTTTTAGGAATAGATGCTTACATCAGAATTGAGGAGTATTTAACGGAATTCTTGTGAAGGAAGAACATAGGACTTGAGAGTTTTACACTTTTCTTCATAAGAGTTGGTTTAATAAATTAAATTAACTTGAAGATATCCAAGTGGAAGAAGATTTTAATTTGCTTGTTTACAGGTTTTTCCGCATTGGTACAATTATCCTTGCCCTACATGATGCAAGTGACGTGTTTATGGAAGCAGCTAAAGTTTTCAAATATTCTGAAAGGGAGCTTGGAGCAAGTGTGTTCTTTGGATTGTTTGCCATCTCTTGGCTCTTGTTACGTTTAATATTCTTTCCATTTTGGGTCATCAGAACTTCAAGGTTTGCCCTTATGGTTAATAATTCGGTTTCAGTATGATATCTGCATAGTGATTGATCACTTAACTACTCTTGTGGTTGGCCTCTGACAGCTATGATGTGAGGGAGTACATGAATCTTTCCGAGGCATTCCCCAGATTCCTGTACTATGTTTGCAATACTCTGTTGCTGATGCTGCTTGTGTTCCATGTCTATTGGTGGGTTCTTATATGCTCAATGATCAGGAGACAATTGAACAATAGAGGGAAGGTTGGAGAAGATATTAGATCTGGTAAGCCTTTCTTTTTATCAAAATAAAAAAGGAAAAATCAATCTGTCTCTTGTTTTATGATATTAGGGAAATTGTGTGCAACTTTATGTTGTTATTCCTTGGAAATTGTTAATGCTTCTGTTTGCTATTGTCATTTAATGTTGGAAGATGTTAAAATTTCTCTCTCCCTCTCCACTCTTTCCCCCGAAACATGAGTCATAGAAAGCAGGAATGAGAGCAGGAGCAGAAGCATGAAAGTGCTGGAATTTAAAATTCTTGATAGGAAGACAATTTTAAAAGCACCTTAAAAATATATATATATATATGATGTAAAATAAATAACAACATTCCAAAGTATACCTACCAAATGTTTGGTCACATCATTTAAGTTTCTATGTAAAAGAAGGAAAACTTGGTATTAGACTTATAATGGAGAAAACTACTAATTCTCATCTAATTCTGTGGTAGTGGCTACATGTGGCTTCTTATCTCATAGTTGATATTAGACTTGTAAAACAAGGAAAACTTGCAACATTAGCCCTAAAATGTTTGAAAATAAAAATAAAAACTCTTAGATTTATAAAATTAGAATTCGGGAATTCAGTTTGTTTAATTTGCAAAAATCTTTATACACAAACTCCCAATGAGCAATTTCAGCTCTTGTCTCATCTTACTTGATAATTGTTATTTCTCTATGTTGAATGCAGATTCTGAGGATGATGATTAGACAGAAGATTTCATAAATTTTTTTGCTCTTGCTGGCAATGTTAAGCCCTGAGGAGATTACTTCTTGTAGGTTTTTCTCTGCACTCAATTGGTCATATTACTTTGGGGTAAAAATCCTCTATTTGTTTCAATTTTTGATTGATTCTTCTCAGGATAGAGATGTAGGAAGTAGGATGATCAAGCATGCCTTGATTTCTTTTTTACTGTATAAACGATAGGCAATTACTGTATAATTGTTTTCTTTGGATAAACTCCTGTTTTGGGATTAGTCATCATAAGGAGAAATGAATACAAGGGAAGGTTATCTTTGTTGAATGTGTCTCTTTCTCTTGTTTTTAGTAACACCTTTGAAACTGGATAGGCTGCCCTTTTTTTTCTTCTGATACTTCTAGAGGAAGATGCTTTTCTAGCAAATATGAACATATTAACTGTAAATACGAAGTAGAAGATAAGTTTTTATTGATGAGCGCTAGTAAATTATTTTTATTCTTTTTAACTCGGAAATTAAGATGTATAAATGTGCGTTGCTAAATCAACAGGTATTCATTTTGGTAAAAGGTTGATGAGTATATATATAAACTTATAATTGGTCTTACTTTCTACATTTTTACGTTAACTTTCATCTTAAGGAAAAGACAATGAGAAGAGGGTTTAAAACTCTTTAAATTTTCTTTTGTAAGTAAGGTGTGATCATACTTAAAAATATTGTCTTCACCGCTTTAATTTCGTCAAAGAAACAAACAGGGAGAAAACTGTAGAATAACATTTCAAAGCGGCTAGGCTGCTCGGCTGAGCTAGCCAGTCTTATCACAAAAATTTCTTGTCTGGGCACATGCCGCATTGCTTCGATGAAATTTCTCCAACGCTGTGGCTTCTTCTCGAGGGAGCATTGCCTGCAATTCGATTGTTGGGTTGGATGCAACTTTTGTTTGTGGATACCTTCCCGACACGAAATGACATTTTTTGTTCTGCTGTTGTTCGGGTTTTGGAATAAGGACTAGGAATCAAAATTAAAGTGTAATATGGGTGTAGCGGAGGAGGGGACAACTATAAATGAGCATGTACCTTGAATCATACATGTGTGGAAAGTGGGATCTCCGTAGACCCGATTACCGTTTTGTAAAAAGAGGATTATTCTTCGGATTTTGGTAACTTCTTTCCAGCACAAGGTCATTTTTATCTTATAAACAGTTGAGGCCTGATGGCGATCTTTTGGTGGAAAACAATCACTTCACCAAAGACACAGGAGAAAAAGAAACTTTCCAAAGTTAGAAAGAAATCACCGTCGAAATAATTAGTAAAATACGAACATTTAATTATGATCAAGACCTACACAAAATAAGGTTATCTGCCTTAGGACTTACTGATGTGAACCTACTCTATGATATATTCAAATATGTCTACGTACTTATTCTAAGATCATGAAATCATACTTTATTCGGTCAAACCATATTTATTTTTATTTAATTTGATTTTAATTGTTTTTTCTCATGTTATCAACCTCAAATAAAAACAAAACCCCAGCTGTCACGATCTAATCCTCTTACATGTTCTAAACGCAGCGTTGCGTCGCCTGTTTAAGGCTTCACCGTCCAAATTCAAAGCATCGCTTTCACACCCCAGTTGACCTGTGCCCTATGGTTCGGGCAGTATTATAGAAACGGCTGCAATCTGCGATGTGGCGACTTGGGTTTTACTTTCTGCGCCTGCATGTATTGTTTGGATGCTTGCTTTCCCTCCTCTAAAAGACGTTTCAGAATTTGACTCCAAATTCCAGTGGTCAAAGCCTCGGTGTTTCTTTATTAATATTTGAATTTGTCAAAGCAAGAGGGATGCTTCAGTCTGTTTCAAGTTGGTCTGTCGTACGTATCCTTACAGTTGCCCGCTAACTGTTTCTCCGCTGTCAAGTAACAAACTGTCAAACGAAAACAAACTGGCGACAGCAAGTGCCCCTGGTTGACGCCGTAGAAAGGGTAGCTGTCATGACCATGACAACAAACTGTCAAACTAAAACGGTTTGAGAAAGTCTTAGAGTAATTGCAAGAGCTAGAGTTGTCAGCGAAGTTTAAATGCTTCCCCAAAACTAGAATGGACGTTAATGCGAAAGAGTTTTCTATTTCCTAAGTTCATACGGATTGGCAGTTGGACTTTTTAATTTTTACCCTAATTTTCACTTGCACCAATTACTTGAAAATTTATATCAAGAAAAAGTATCATGTAAAATGATCTTTGTATATGTTGGATATTTTAAAATAATTTGTTTTTGAATTTAGAAATCATGTTATGATAAAAATTATTCGTCTAAAAATCTGTTTTATATAAACCACTAACACTTTGAGATCTGTTTATAAACCTTTGAGAACATGAATTATATTAACATCTATTCTAAAAATTAATAATTTTTTAAATATATATATTTTGCATCCTACATTTGTTTTAAAGTTATGATTTCATAAGTTTAAAAAATTTTACTTATGAGAGTTACTCTCTAAGCAATTCGATAAGACTTGTTTAAAGTTTTTAAGATACCATATTTTAAAGTATTTAGAAATGTCTCAATTTGATCTCTTT
The DNA here is from genome assembly GCF_002168275.2 of Theobroma umbraticum. Lineage (NCBI taxonomy): Eukaryota > Viridiplantae > Streptophyta > Magnoliopsida > Malvales > Malvaceae > Theobroma > Theobroma umbraticum. The sequence goes on along the minus strand of NW_018397254.1, from coordinate 7,635,384 downwards.
TGCTTTTACCCTAGCTATTTGGATGTCATTTTCTTAATTATGGTTAGTCTACTTGTTAGGCGTTGTGGTTTACGGAATTTTATTTTATTTTTAGATTAAGTTCAATATTGATTTGGATGCAAGTTTGACTGTTCAACAACTCACTCATTAGTTGGTGTATTATCCCTTTGTCAATGAGTAAAGTTTGAATTCCCCTCCCCCACTCTTAAAAAAAAAAAAACAATGATTTGCAAGAAAATAATATTAAATTTTAAAAGGAATTTCTTGATATTTAGAGTAGTTTTTGTAACTTTGAAATTTAACATTGTGTTTATATATGAAAATGATGTACAAACCTTGTGAACATATGAATAGTTACTTTTAACATTAAGCTGATACATGAAATCATTTATTTTAAACTATTTGGATAAGTTGTGACCTGGATATATGTTACGATGTTCGCACTTTGAATTATAAGTTAAACTGTAAATTTGAGATGTGACAAAAATTACCTAAAACATACGAAATTTTTGTTTTCAGAGACATGTATTTTAAGACAAAAATAATGAAAAGTAAATGTATCAAAAGTGAATTTATATGACCTTAATGGGGACCGTTCTGAAAAATTATTCTTCAGGAAAGGTTACACATTGGCTTATTAAGAAAGATACAAGAATATTGATAGGAGAATCTGCACTTAGCATAGTTACTGATACAGGCTAGTTGATAAGGAGATGTGCTAGGAAAACAAAATTAAATATAAATGCTTCACTTTTTTTGTTTGGAAAAAAAAAGAGATATGATTGGTGACATTATTAGATAGTTTCATGCATAAATATATAAACAAAAAGAGAAGAACACAACATTTTTCTGAAGGCATATACAAAAGATAAATAAAATTGACATAATATTTAAAAAGGCTCTTAAATTATTCAAGAAAATTTAAATAAATTATTATATTTTTATTATTTTTAATCAAATTTTTATATTTTATTTTAAATCAAATAAACTGTTATATTTTTATTTTAAACCAAATAAGTCCATATACTTTACTTTAAATCAAATAAACTCTTATTGTTAATAATTGATTTAGTCAAAATGTTATTTATCATTTTAAATTGCGTGACGCTGACATGGTATATTAACATATCATAATTGATAATTATATAACATGCTGATATAACGATAATTGATTATAGCATAATATGTTAATTTGGCATAATAATATAACCATGTGACATTTTTCACCTTCCACATCAATGCTACATAGATATAAATGATAAGTAGTATTTTGATTAATAATAATTAGTAAATTATTAATTATAAATACTTATTTGATTTAAAATAATAGTATAGAGACTTAATTTAACACAATAAAAGAATGGTCAAAAGACCTATCCCATCCCCGTACTCTTTAATTTTATTTAATTTAGTCCCTGAACTCAAAATAAAAGCAATTTGGTAATTAATTTTGAAAATTTATTCAATTTAGTCATTTCTCCCAATAGCATCTAATTTGGTAGTTAAAAAGGATGACGTTAGCCATGATGTGGCATATTTTGATAACATTGTGTTGAGATGATGACGTAACATGCTATGTGGCACTAACGTCATGACATGGCAATGCCAAGTGACACTAATATGAGAATATGATAATGTTGACATGGTAGATGAAAAATTTCAAAATAAAAAATTCTATTACGTCATAGGGACTAAATTGAATAAAAATATATAATACAGAGATTAAATTAAATAAAATTGAGATGTTGATGAACCAAATTGAAAAATATATTTGACAAATACAAGTCTTTAAATAGATTATTGATATATTTATTAATAAATTAAATATTTAAATGTAAAAGATTTATGGTATTAAAATATATATATTTTCTTACTTGATTATTTAATTATATAATGATGACATTAATTTATCATTTTTTGTAAAAATTAAGTTTGAATTCTCCTTCTATAAAAAAATTTAAAAAAATTTCATATCTAAAGTTAAATTTAGATGAATAACTGCATTACGTTATAATAAAATAATATAAAATAATTAAATAAATTATTTTTTCTTTTATTTATAATAATGTAAATTTTCAATTTAAAATTTATTTAATTTAGTTTTCAACTTGAGCTAAGCTCAAATTAGCAAAATAAGCTGATTTAGTTTTTCTTTTCAAAAAATGACGAACAAAGATATAGAGTTAATGATGATTATAAAAATAATTCTTCATTCTAACTTGCTTAATTTGGATATAATAAATCTCTTATTGCAACTATAGAATTTGAGCTCCACCTTTTTAATTTTTTATTTATTTTTTATGTTTTTACTTTTTTAATATTTCAAGTTATATTTTGTAAGTTAAAATTTTTTATATTAAAGACTACATTTATGATTGATAAATTTAAATATAATTGTAAATATTTATGCCATTTTATTTTATTAATAAATTTTTTATATATCTAAATTAATAATTTAAATTTAAATTTAACAGAATTGATTATGGTATTTGAACTTAAATAAAATTGTTTTATAAGAAAATTTGAGTAAATTTAAATAAAAGGTAATTTGAGCAAGAGTTGAATAATTTCAAATGAATGGGTATTTGTAAATTATGAAAGTTGAATTTAAATCTATCTATTTTACTAATTTGAGTTCAACTCAAGTTAAAAACTAAAGTTAAATAAAATTTAAATTTTTATACTATTACAAACAGAAGAAAAAAAATTATTTTGTCATTTTATATTATTTTATTATAATGTAATACAAGTTACTCATCTAAATTTAACTCTAACTATACAATTTTTTCAAAATTTTTTTTATAGAATGGGAATTCAAATTTAATTTTTACAAAAAAGATAAATTACTGTACATATTCTAAAATTAAATAGTCAAGTAAAATATATATATATATATATTTTCACGCCATAAATTTTTTACATTTAAATATTTGACTTTTTAATAAGTATATCGATAATTTGCTTAAAGATTTGTATTTTTTAAATATTTTTTTAATTTAGTCCCTTAACATATTAATTTTATTTAATTTAGTCTCTATATTATATATTATTATTCAATTTAATCTCTATAACGTGACAAATTTTTTTTATTTTAAAATTTTTTTAATTGGTCACATGATACTAACATATCAGCATGTCAGTACCACGTCAGCATTGTCATGTCATCATTTTAGTGTTACGTGGTATTACCACATCATCACGTTGTTACCAAGTGGCATGCCACGTCATCATCTTAATACCACATCATTAAAAGGTGCCATGTTAATGTTGGTATTATCAATTTTTAATGACAAAATTGGATACCGTTAAGAGGAGAGACTAAATTAAAAAAAATTTTAAAATTAAAAAATTAAATTATTTTGATTTTAAGTTCAAGAATTAAATTAGATAAAATTGAAGAGTACATGGACTCAATAAGTCTTTGATTATTAAAAATAAAAATTTATTTAAATTTTTTAAATAACTGAAAAACTTATTTGAGCAGTATGTAAATAATAATTAATCATCAATTTTTGTGAAAAAATAAATATATTTTTTACAGTAATTATTTGAAATTTAAATGATATCGTTGGATACTGAGTAGATAAATGAAAGTTATTGAAATATTAAAATATAAAATGAAAATTTTTATTATTGGAAGAGTATACTTGCGGTCGTGGTTGCATATTTACTGGGTCAAACAATTAAATAAAATGAGAAGTCCTTTTCACAGGGCTTTGGTTGAGCGAAACTTCTTGGGCCTCTGATCCACACTGGAAGTTTGTCACTCTGTCCACCCGTTAGCGGAAACATTTTATCTGCCACGACACTTTTGTTCCCATTTTTTAGCCGTCCAAAACCCCGCGTGTAAATTAATCTTTGTCACTGTCATAAATGACGTCATCTGCCACCTAATAAATGGGTCACTTTCTTTTATTTGTCCCTTTGCTATCCTATAAAATAATACCATGTGCCCGCTCTTAAAATCTCATAACCCCGTGTCCGTGTGTGATCGGTGTTGGCAGCTGGCATGCCACGTTGGCATCCTTACAGGTCTCCGTATAAAAGGCCTCTTTACTCTCTTTTCCCTTGTCCGACGAGAATCGAAATCTGGAAACTCATATGCGAAGACCAAGTTAGAAGTCCGGAAATTTCAAAAATACATCTCAACAATTACCAGAAGTCTATACCACGCTTATGCAGAGGTGCATGAAAAGGCAGAGACTTAGCCCAGCTCCGCAGTCAATGTCCCCGTCACCACCACCGCATCACCGTCTTTCTCCTGAACAAGAACTTTCCGTCATGGTCTCGCGCCTTAAAAACGTCATCACTGGTTCCACGCCCACCACCTTCACCGGAACCGCCGTTGATTTTCCTTTCCAATTCGGTGCCTCCGGGGCTTCTACTTCTACTGTTGCTGCTGGGTACAACGCTGATTGTGGAAACATGGTACTCCAAGCGAGTGAAGTCATGGACAAGTGCCACGTGTGCAAATTTGACGGTTGCCTCGGTGCAATCTTTTCCCGCCAAGTCAGCAAGAAGTAAAAAAGGGGAGTACTACTAAAACTAAACGAGTAAAGAAAAACTACAGGGGCGTAAGGCAAAGGCCATGGGGCAAATGGGCCGCGGAGATTCGAGATCCGAGACGCGCTACACGGGTATGGCTTGGAACCTTCAACACGGCGGAAGAAGCAGCTCGGGCTTACGATAAAGCAGCCATTGATTTCCGTGGACCCAGAGCTAAACTTAACTTCCCATTTCCTGATAGCAGCAGCAATGGCACTGTCACAACAACACCACCACCACCACCAGGAGCAGCGACAACAACAGTAACAACTGCTGTTGGGCTTGATCAAGGAAACAGTAGCTCGTTACATGTGCAACAAGAGAGTGAGAGAAATGCGATCAGCTTGGAAAGGAACGCGGAATTGGGTTTCGGGACTGATCAGTTTTGGGATGGAATAGGCGAATTAGATGAGATTCAGCAATGGATGATGACGATGACTGATTTTGGTGGGGACAATAATTCGTCAGATTCTGCTACAACCACCGGAAATGCTAATAGTTATTAAGTTTGAGGCCAAATATTATGAATCTGGTGTAAGCAGGCGACTTCATCTTCTACATATTTCTTTCCTCATGGCTTCCGGTAAAGAACTCAAAGTTATGCTGTTTGCAGAGGAGGTTTATTAAATTTTATGCGGGCGGTTGGCTCTTTCTTATTTTATTAGTTGCAAGAAAGAGTTTAATCAAGGTGATAAAACTTTGTGGGATGTTACGTGATTAAATTAGTGCATAATTGTAACTTCTCTTTGTCTACTAGATAGGACGTACTTCTGCTGTAGATCATTCATTATTAATCACTACAATCTCTTTGCAAGATTCGGGTCTTTGTTCTTCCCCTTTTTTTTTTTTTTGCCTCTTCGCTTTTTGACCTTCTGGTTTATGGGAAGAACGCTGCAAAATGCCCAAAAAGCAAAAAGCGTACTTGGTTCATTCTGGCGGCTTAGAACGCACCGGACTAATTCAAAGACTTGCCTTGGGACCCACAAACCCCGAATGAGATTGCATACGAAAGGAACGTTTCGTCTCACCTGACGAAAGCAGCACAGTGAGTTTCGCTTCTGCCCACGAGGTGGGGACCGCGTTGTAATCATGATCCAGAAGATCAAAAAAAACCCCCGACACGTGCAAACGGAATGTTTCGCAAGTGGGACCCTGTAATTCAACACGTGCAAAATGCTTGTTCCAAACTCCAATATTTTAAAGTAGAATAAGGAAACAAGTTATGCTAATTGAGCACAATAATACTATAAAGAAGATTTTCGGTTTTGATCACGTTTGACATCTGCCCAATTTCATCACGTGCTGATTAATTAGTTTACGATTAGAGAAACCGTAAGCATTAAATAAATGAAGAGATGACCTGAGATTCCTGCTTCATATTTATGAGATAATTGTATAAACGTCAGAGAGAGAGAGAGAGAGAGAGAAAGTGGCGGAATCTCACCCCCGCCGGGTGGTTGTATTTCAAGTCATTTCAATCGGAGTCAAAAGTACTAACTAGTAGGTGCGTGCTAGTGGAGGGGTCTTATTTCTACTTGATTTTAAAGAGCAACAACACGCTTCCTTGTTCATCCCACTCGTTGCATCTGGTCTAATGGTGTGATTGTGGACTTAACTTTCACGGGGTTTGGATCTTAAATTATAATAATTATTATTATTAAAAAAATAAATTATAAATGATAAATGTGATAAAAAGAAAATGAAAGCTATACATTTCTTTTTAATTTCCATTAGCCCAATGCGTTAAAAACTCTCATTTATGTTTAAAAAAACATTTCATATTTATGTTTTAAGAAAATTGAAAACTCTCCCACTTTGGAGAACGGAATAAACATTAGGACAAACTTTAGTTACACCTTTTATAATTTTAACTTTTTCCACATTGTACCAATATTTTTTCTCAATTTGCATTATGTAGATTTTTTTTTTTTGCAATTAGTATCTTGTGAAAAAGTTTTATTTTATAAGAGTTTACTCTTTTTTTTTCAATTAGTATCTTGTAAGTAACTTTTATTTTATAAGAGTTAAGTTGTTAATTGTATCTGATAAAATTATCAAAATATTCTTCATTTAAAGTTAATCTATTTGTTCACATTTAAAGATATTTTTGTAATTTTATTGAATAAAATTTACAATCTAATCCCTTAGGGGAGTAAAAGTTATTCACAATATATTAATTGAGAAAACAATATCTTTAGGATATTAATTGAGAAAAAAATTTATAATATATCAAGTGAAAATCACAAAAAATTTAAATAAAGTTACATCCGGAGTTACTATAATTTATCATAACAATTTTTTTTTTTAAAAAATGACCATATAAACAAGAGAATATGATACGAGGAGAGAGTAATTTGACCTTTTGTTAGAATTACAATACTCGGTAATCTATGCGGTAAAGTGTTTTTTATCATCCTTTTTTATTTTATGATTTGTTCATATCGGAAAAAGCTGCATGGCCCAGGGGCCGGGTGGACTCAGGAGTTGGCTAAAGCCAAAAGTTGACGGCTTGGTGCTGAATTGCATCAGCATTGTCCCTTGACGAAGAGACCAAGCAAAAAGACCGTGCAAGCTCACGTGGAGGAAACACGCCCGTTGTCTGGCACTCCGAGGAATTCCCTTTCTTAGGTAAGTTTCTCTCCTCCCAGTTCCGACCCAACAACAGTCTTTACCCCCAATGGAATTTTCCACGTGATCAACGTGGAGACAACAAAGATCCACTTCATATATTTTTTATAGGAGTTTTTCTTCAATATCCTAGTATTATTGTTCGGACCAAAGTCTTATCAATCCTAAGATGAGTATCATCGGTCATTTAAACGTAAAGACAGAGACGCAATCTCAAACATCATGGTATTGGGAATTTGGGATTGATATGATTCATGGTCTCCCTCTGAGGCGAAGATTACTATTTCCGTGCAGGAACAGACAGCAAATGCGTTCAAAATGAGCCCCATTTCTTGAAGAACTAACAGACCCATGTCGGCTGAGATTTGATTTGACATTGCAATTAGATTGCAAAACTATAAGTAAGTGTAGCATTTCAGATTAAAAATTGATTGAACTCATTGATATTTGCAGCAGCGATCCAACTAGCCATACATAACGTAAATCTAAATGGGGTCGGGGCACGTTAGTTTCTCACTTTGTCAAGTATCAATCAATGTGAAGTTAGACCTAGTTATGATAATCAAAATTGGGTCTAATGGCTTTTCGTGATCTTCACCTCCTCCACCTTCATTGGTCTTCTTTTAGTGCGGCTGTTTGTTTCAATTGGATGGAAAAAGTCAGGACTATTAGCCCAATAAGAGCCCAATTAGGTCAGCTTAGATAACATGCTGAGTCTCATCTGATCACAATTCAATGGAATTGGAACCATCATAACCCAATAAAGGGAAAGGTCTCCGCCCATCGCAATCCTAAAGGTTTGGGCCAAATCTCTGGTTTTGTCGGCCTCAATTGCACCTCAAGCACAAATCACACGGCAATGGATTGTATCCTAGTCTCTCTTGCCTTTGGTGAACCAAGCAAACTAAAATTCACTAGCAAGAAATTCACAAAAGATAATTTACAAGCGCAAGAACAATCAATCCCAGCTCTTTTCACCAACTATAAAGCCTATAACTATTTGCAAATGTATCAACCAGAGAATGAGAATCATAGATACAAAAACCCAAGATTTGGTATGCTATGGGGTTAAAAAAGAAGAAAAAAATTACACAAATTTAGATACAGAAACAAAGCATATTAATGCCGTAGAAGCAAGCCTACAAACAGATGGGAGTACAAGCATCTGAAGTAAGGTGTTGAGCAATGTCATCGTCTGCCAGAAAGGCTGATCGAGCTGACTTTCATGGGAGTTGCCACAACCAGCGGAGCTTCTGGTGAGTCACTAACAGCAAACTTGTCATGCATGAATCGAGACTCTACAATAGACTCGTCCTTCAATACAATCTTGTAGCAATAACAACTCTTGAGGCCCTGCTGATTCCGATAGCATTCATGAGCACTGTTCTTCACTTGCTGGAAATCCCATATCACACTGAACTTGCCCACAGTTGCAACTAGGTGACGCTCTTGTTTACCATTCTCAGTGACCTAAAGTGAGTGACAAGATGTAGTATCAGAGTGGCAAGATGTAGCAACACAAATGGACACTTAAACTATCCAATATCAATGATTAAGAATGGAGAAAAATTATTTAATAAGATTCACCATGACATTATATGACTTAAAGCGAACACAAAGCCTGGCCTGGCCCAAGCAACTAACAATTTTCAGACATGTGTATAGGCTCTTCAGGTAAAACAAATATGCCAATGACAAATGCAATAATTATGATGCATTTAGAAGGACATTCATAATGAAGAAAAACATCAAGCTAAACATGAATGAATATATGATGTGAGGTTTAGGACATCAAGGAAATATAAAAAGAAAGATTAAATAAACCTATTAGGCTAATACATGAGACATCAAATGATATGCACATTAAATAAGAATCCAGACATAAAGAAACACGAAGTTCAGTTCAGCAGATTACAAGAAAAGGCTGAAAAATAATAACGTGGATGAAAACTTATAAAGGAATGTGTCACGTATTAAAGTAATTTGATCTTACCCATGAGAAATGGCCACCATGAAATTTATTATGGTTCCCAGCAAGATGCGAATCCAAAGGAGTCAACTTCAACAATCTGGGTGCCGGAATCCTATTCCCCATTCTACCACTAAATCCAGTCTTTGTCTTTCCATCTTTATCAGTAAAAAGAGTGCAAATAAGAATCAGATATGTATCAGTTGTGCCCAACACCCACTTCCCATCATAGGTAACATCTACATGAGTTATTGGCGAGCCAAGTCCTGGGAAGGCAGTCTTGGCCTGCCTCATTGAGGTCTTTGAATACAACCTGATCTTCCCATCAAGCGACCCAACCACAATGGATCCATCACCAGTACTTGCAAAGCACTGAAAATTCGTCCCTCTTGAGAACTGATGCCCTTGTGTCCAATGCAATACAGGTGAACCACTTGTGGCAATATTCTGGACCATCCCTTTCCTATCTCTCATATCCCATTGGCACAACCTATTATCATCCAAGCCCAAAAAGGTTGATTCAGATGGATCCAATTGTGACCCTTTGGTATCGTTGGTAATATCCCTCATCGTAATATCAGTCCCATCCTTCTCAAACTTCCATTCTGTAACAATCTTCCCTGTCTCTATATCAACCTGCTTAAGCCCAGTAGCATTAGGCTTCCCTTCATTCGCCGGACTCATAAGCATCATATTAGTCTCAGCTCTCATCAGCAGAGCCTTTTTCGGGGTTGAATTTTCCATATTGCCCCCACTCCTATAACTCCCACCATCAAACTTAACACAAATACCTTTCCCATGAATCCCACGGTTAAAGTTCCTGTAAACCTGAACACCCAAATCATTTACCAGGAAACTATTATCCAATGCACCTAACGCCAAACTCTGAACACCTCCATTTGCCGCCTCCTCAAACTCCTCCATCAATTCTTGGCTCCCTTTCACAGGAGTTGAATCCAAATTATGATCCTCTGCATCTTCCCACATCGAATCATCTGCTGCCTCGGGTTTCAACCACCCCATAAACTCCTTCCCATAGGCCTTAACCTTATTCTCCTCACTAGCTTCCATGCCATAAACATTCTCAAACAAACAATTTTGAAATTGGGTCACAAAATTCCTATACCCTTCATCAGTTAAAAACTTCAAAGCCCAAACAGCTTTATCAACAAAGTCAACTCTTTTTTGATCCCCAAACATTTTCAATTGCATTTCAGTTGAAACCCTAGCCCTAACTTTAGACCCCACTTTCAAAACCCACCAAGACTCCCCCTTTCCTCCTCCACCATCTGATTCATCACCATCCTCATCATCATCACCGTTAATTTTCGATGTCTTGATGAAATTATACGAAGTGAGTTTATCAGAAACTACCCATTTGGCTTTGGGGGTGTTTCCTCCTATGTGAAGATAGAGCTTTACTGGGTTTTTGAGATTAGGATTTTGCTGTTGTTGAGGAGAATTATATTTCAGCTTAAGGGATTTGAGTTTAACATCTATATCGTCGATGCTTTTGTGAGTACCTGAAGAGGAAGTAGAAGAAGAAGATTGAGGGTTTTGGTGATCGCCTGAAACGTCGTCGTATTGCTCCTCCTCCTCCTCCTCTTCTTCTTCATAGTCTTCTTCGGATTCTGAGTCTGTGATGCGATCTTCCCGGCTTTGAGAAGTGCCCATTTTTCAGATTCTATTGATTTGCAGAAATGATTGAAAAGAGCAAACTTTCAAACTACTTTTGGGAGTTAGAGCTTATGATTGCCGATTCAGATTATGGTGTAGTCGGTTACTGCTTTTATAGACTAGACTTTGCCACTTTGGTGACCGGCTATTACCAGTTAGTACCTCCTTTCTCCCTTCTTTAGTCTGCCTTCTTCTTTTTCTTTTATACTTTGTTTTGTTTTTTTTTTATAATTAAAGAGATTCGAACCCTGCCTAAAAAATAGATGATAATATATTAATTAATAAATTAAATAATTAATTTTTTATTATTTAAAAAAATGATAACTAATTATCTAGCAAATAAGAGGCAAATTGGCTTAAGAATTTGAAAGGTTGATGTGTGTATTACCTATTAATATTTGGATGAAAAAATCGACATGATAGTAATAATCAAGATCTTTGTAAGGTTTGAATTTCTTATTTGAATTAAGATTGATCGAATTCAAAAAATTTCTCAATCAAATTCATCATGATCTATTTTGATTACGTATCAATTTTAAAATGAGAAAAAGTTGATTTAAGTTCAAAATTAAGAATTTTAGAAATTAAGCTACTAATTGTATTGCCATTCATAAAGTCTGTTTACATAACTCTCTCTCTCTCTCTCTCTCTCTATATATATATATATATATATATATATATATATATATACTTGCTTCTAATTTTGTATTTACATTTGTTAAGCATCACCTAATCATTGGATAAAAGAAATAAATTAACTAATTCCTAATCAATTAATTATTAGAGCATATTGTGATTAATTTTTAGATTTGTTAATTGTTAATATATATTACTCACATATAAATTATTATGTATAGTTCACGTGTTATTTTATAATTTAATAAATTTATTATTTTATATAATAACTAATTTTTGAATTCTTTAATTATTAATATATTCCACTTATATATATATATATCTTATCATATGCAGTTCTCGTCTATAATTTAATAAATTCATTATTTTACAATGGCTTTCAAGGCTATTGGCCTTTAAGACTGTTGGCAAGTGTGAATGGAGACAACAAACTAATCATATTTCTTTTCTAAATTGGGGGCCAATGATAATACCCAAAGCATTGCAGTGCTATGTTCAATCCCAATAAGGCAATTGGAAACAGGTGTAAGGTGATTTTAGTTTGTTTTGAGTTCATTTGAGAAGACATTGAATTAGAGGTTGGTAGCTAGTATTACCTAATAGCAATATTAAAATTTATTTAACATTTCCAATTACTTTCAAAACCAGGGTAGATGGGAAAACCGAGGGGACCCATACCCATCAAACGAGAAATTTTAAAGGGGATTATTAATTATTAGTGATAAAATAAAATGCTTCCTTGATTTTGCTAAAGCACCGGCTATTACCGGTTACCAGCGTCGAGAGTAACGTCGTGCGACATCTTCGCAGCTAAGCAAAAACGCCGCGTTGGCCAAAGCTAGCCTTTGCCTCGCGTTATGAGAACGCAACCATTAGTACGTGTTTGGGTCGCGTCGTCAGAAAGTCCGAAACATGGAGTAAAGCTTTGGATTTTGCTTCCCCATTAAACATATAAATAACACTTGAGGGCAACGGCTTACAACTTTTTATATAGAAAGAAGCTGTAACATAACATGATTCATAGCACAAAAAATAACAGTTTATGTTTGAACTCTAGCGTTACATAGAATTACATAATCTAAATTTCCAAGCATTTTAACCAGAACTGTTTAACCACAAATACTTCGGCATTGGCATTCCTTTCGCTCCATCCCCTACGAAGCAATGCCTCGCGAATCTACATTGTAATTACAGAACACTAATCTTCATTACTGAAAGACAAGAGAAGCATAGGAAGCCCGAAAAACAATGAAAGGATGAAGATAAGACAGCAACTTCACCATTCTCATAAAGCATCCCGAGCAGCAATCCGGCATGTTATGGCATCTGCAAGGGTGGATACCCCTAGCTCTGGGCCAGTTATTTTGTAGTGCTGAAGAATTACCAGAATATAATCAATTGATCATCGAGTGTTACAAGAAGGATAAATGTGATGAATAGAAACAAAATCAAATCCGGGAGATCAAGTTCACAAACCTTTTGTATCTGAGCTTGGTCTGCTCTTCCTTCCAAATCCTCTAAATCAATCTCTTTTCCCTTGATAAGCTTCTCCACAGCTTTCATCTACCAGGATTCTAATAAATCATTAACATATTGTAGAAGGGATATATTTGAAAACAAAATCAGTGAGTGCAGATGATGTAGTATTACCTCATCAGGAGAAGCATTAAATCGGGCAGCAAGGATGTAACTTGAATTGTCAGAGATACCACATCTTTTCAACGACTCTGTAATCTGGAGATAAATTTTGTTTCCGTGGTTGTTAAATTTCAAAAACTGCAAATTGGGTAATGAACTAGAGTCATAAATGGTTGAAGAACATTACATGCTTAGATCCTGAGTAATTGTAAACAAGTTCAGAATGTTGTGTGCGTGTAGTCAATGACTCCCGCGACTTGACAATAAGTGTCTTATGTGCCGCAGCTAGAACAGGGAAAACATCTGGAATCTGTCTCAATCATCAATACACATGATATCAGAAAGCCTATAGGAAAAAGAAAATCTGGACATTGAACTAGAGCAAAATTAGAATTGGCTAGAAATAAGAACTCAGGAATCATACAAGTGATGCATTAAGAAATGCAACTTCAGGATCAAGTTTCCCAGATTGCATTGAGTCTAGGAGTTCCCTGCGAGATGAGAAGCAAATTTAGGAACTAAGTCTATATAACAAACTCTTTCCCTTATCTGGAGAAAAACAAAAGTGTTTCTTCATTTCTCTTGGAGGCATTTTTTATCAAATTTGACAAGTTAAGTACCCAATGTTAGCACATAAAAGAATACTTGTCAGTACTATTTTCTAAGAAATCCCATACTAAAAGAGCTTCATGGGGTCTGAAAATTCTCGAATAGGCTAACGGAATTAAAGACCAACACCTCATATTGGTTGGTACAGCCCTTAGATACCACAGTTGCATAAATTATCAACAAATTTGAGAGTTTTTGCAACAATTAGAATGGTATAAAAAAACAGCAAATAGAAACCACTGCATAAATCTTTCATTAAACTAATAAAATAAAGCGGTTGCCTTTGAGATAAGGAAGGAAAGGGAGAGAGTACTTGGAGTTGGTGACGTCGGTGAAGAGGGAAAGAGAGAGAGTGTTGCCATTGATTTCAAAGACCTTCATCTCTATTTTCCGCTCTGCCAAACCAACAATCAGAGCCTTCGAAATGGGCGCTAGGGTTTTAGGTTGCGTATAAACCAAATACGGCGCGTTTGATTGGAAAGACAAAGAAAAAAAATTGGATCTTGCGCGTCAGGTAGGGGTCGAACCTACGACTTTCTGCTTAGGAAACAGACGCTCTATCCACTGAGCTACAGACGCTTTGGTGGTGTCTAGTGTAACTGTAACAGTATATATTTATGTAAATCTTTATCTGTTTAACGCATGATTTTATTCAAACCATATGGATGGTTTAACAAAAATAATAATAAATAAAAGGATGAATTCTTAATATACAGATCCAATAAAAACCGTAATTAGCTATTACATAGTTTTTTAATAAGTGAGAGAATGGAAAGGTGGGTCATGGGGGTGACCTGGTCAAGCATGTTCATCGATTCTGAATTGCATTTCTATCTTCATGCATAGCCCTTGACGTGTCACCCTGAAGAATTAGAAGCATCCGGGTATCCAACCTTTCCTTCTCATTCCCTCTCCCAAGAAAAACACAAAAAGAGAACCTCTCAAATTCATATTCTTTCTGGAGGTTAATTTGCTTTCCCCCTTGACAATGTCTCTCTCCATCTTCCTCTTATGGCTGGTCAGCATTCCCTTGTTGGTCCATTCTTCTCCTGATCAGCCTAGAGGTAACATATTTTACCAATGCATGTATGTTTCTCTACAAAATATATACATTCGTAATGGTTCAGGATAAGAAATACACATTTTGCCAATTTGGCTACTTTGTTTTGTCTTTTAATTTTACCTGCAGAGCATACTTTCTGGGTCATTGAAGTATATGTTTCTTTCTGTTTCTTTTACCCGTGGTCGCCTTGCCTTGATGCAGGTCTGTTGGTAACCTGCGGCTCCTCGGTTAAACAGACTGTACCCGACACCAAAGTCACTTATATCCCTGATGATGGCTTCACATTCGTCGGAAACAAAACAGCTCTTAAGAACAAAGATTTGCTGCCCGTATTGACAACATTGCGATACTTTCCCGACAAGTCAGCCAGAAAATATTGCTACAAATTCCAAGCAATTAAAGGAGGGAAATATCTAGTGAGAACTATCTACTATTATGGAGGTTTTGATGGAGGAAAAGAGCCGCCGGTTTTTGATCAGATCATTGGAGGGACTAAATGGAGCATTGTTAATACCACGGAGGATTATGCAAATGGACTGACTTCATTTTATGAGATTATTGTGGTTGCCCCTACCAAAACCCTGAGCGTTTGCCTTGCAAGAAACACGCACACGGCTTCCAGCCCTTTTGTATCAGCTATTGAAGTGATTACTCTTGATGATTCTATGTATAATTCCACAGATTTTGCTAACTATGCGCTTGTTACTGTGGCAAGAAGTGCCTTTGGAAATGAGGACAGCATCAGGTAAGGAAACTAAACCATTTCTTTCCCCTTCAGTTTGAAAGTTTGAATGCATAGAATGATTATATTGTTGTGTTTCTATATATGCATATGTGCAATCAATGATGGTTGCTTAGGAATCTGTCTGAGAAATAATAGTTTCCCCGCTAGAATAGATGCACTTTTAGAAATGTTATCTCAGGATAAAATGCCTGAAAAATAGAGTATGGCAATAGGAACAAATTGAATTCCCTAATTGGCTTTAGAAGAGAGTATTAGGGACAATATCACACATTTGGATTTAAATTAAATAGAGTTAATTTGAATTGCACTTGCAATTACCTTGAATTTTGGAAATGAAACAAAAGATAACAGAAGGAAAAAGGAATTATGTAGAACTACAAGCTTGGAAGAATTGATCAGGTGTTAAATGTGCAATCTTTGGAACCTAGCTTTCCAGATGATCCACAATATCGGCTGTGGCAACCATTCAAGGACAGTAACTCCGTTGTTTCAAGCCAATCCAGTGTAAGCACTTCAGAATTTTGGAACAAGCCACCAGCCAAGGCATTTGAAAGGGCAATCACAACAAGCCCAGGGAAGAAACTTGAAGTCCAGTGGCCACCTCTGTCACTTCCGAGCACCAACTATCACATTTCATTGTATTTCCAGGACAATCGAAAACCGAGCACAAATAGCTGGAGAGTCTTCAGTGTTTCAGTAAATGGGAAGACTTTCTACAGTAATCTCAATGTCACAACTGATGGTGTGACTGTGTATGCATCGCAATGGCCTCTATCTGGGCAGACACAGATCAGCCTGACTCCTGATGCTAAAAGTTCTGATGGGCCCCTAATCAATGCTGGTGAAGTCTATCAGATTCTGCCTCTTGGTGGAAGAACTCTTACAAGAGATGGTAACTGTCTCTCAGTCACTTGCTTCACCAACCATGCATCCATCATAATACTCCCTTTTTGACTGGTTTTAATAATGTGTGCTCTTTGGATTTCCCAGTGGTGGTTATGGAAGAATTGGCGAGAAGCTTCGACAACCCACCACCTGATTGGACAGGTGATCCATGCCTGCCTCGGGAGAACTCATGGACAGGAGTTACTTGTTCTAACGATGAAATGGCTAGAGTTGTCTCTATGTAAGTTGTGCTTAATTACTAATATCATTTCAAGCAGCCCCTTGAGCACAGTTATTATCTCTAAAAAGGGGTGCGAAAAGTATATTATAGCACATATTTGGTCACTTACATACTGATTGTGTCGCTGTATTTCTCCTTTTTCTTCCATTTTTTTCCCTTACTGATATGAAGGGATCTTACAAACTTTGGGCTATCTGGCGTTCTACATCCAAGTATAGATAATTTAACTGCACTCCACCATCTGTAAGTAAACTAGCTTCTTCAGTTATGCCACCAAACTCTCCTACCTCCTCACCTGTTCTTTGCTTGCAAGTTGCAATGATTGCTATTCATTGGAATCATCTGCTTGCAGTTGGTTAGGTGGGAATCACATCTCTGGTTCCATCCCAGAAATGAATTCATTGGGTCGGCTTGAAACTCTGTATGTTCTCTGACAAATCCTTGCTGACTGTATTCCCTGCTATATTTTATTCTCTGCTTTATTCAATTTATTGCATTAAATTAATCTGGTGTTGTTCATTATCCCTGGAAGGCATTTGGAGAACAACAATTTTACAGGGCCAATCCCCATATCGTTGGGCAAACTTGGGAATCTTCGTGAGATGTAAGTGGGTGCCAGTGAGAACAAAAATCGAAATCCTTAGGAAAGAGTCTCCTTTTTCATTTCAAAACATTAACCTGATGGTTTGTGAATGGTGACAGATTGCTTCAGAACAACAATCTTGATGGTCCGATCCCTAAAGCACTACAACGAAAAAAAGGCATAAATCTTCAGTAAGAACAATTCCTTAATCTCTCTCTCTATCAGAATGAGTCTGATTTGCTTTCTCCAAAGCTTATGGCAAGACTTAATTTGGATTGCACCAATGATTATGCTTCTGGTTTTAGGGTGTCCCCTGGAAATAGTCTATCAGCATAATGCTAACGAAGAAGGTTACAAGAGACAGGAACAAAAGTTTCAGCACCAAGTATAAGAATGCATTGGGACTGCTGGGAAGTGGGAACCAATTGCAGCAGGAGGACAGTGGAGAGAGATCCATTGGCTGCTTTGTTTCTTCCGGGAAGCTCTTAGATATTTCTGTGTGTCTGATCTCACCCTGTAATTATGCAATGCTAGAATTGCTTGGTCTTGGTAAATCAAAATTGAGCTGAGGAAATACTGTAACTATACACAAAAATCCTGTATACAGTAAAAAACATACTGCTTGCATTACAGATACTACTTAAAAACTCCTTTGACAGTTAAATGGTGAAAGCTGATAGCCAATGTCTCTTTGATCTTTTTGTTTATTTCTTATTATTTAATCAACTTTTAGTGTGTAAAAGGGTCAACTGATATTGTGACCTTGTACGATTAGGACCAAAAATCTAGTTAGAGAATTAAGAAGTGGGCCCGCCAAAATCCTCTTGGGTTAATCCACAGCCAAAACTGCGGCGAAGCTTTGCAAAATTTCCCATTCTTGTCGGTCACCAGTCTCCGCTCTCCAAATTTTGCCTTCCCACTTTACACTTTCTCTGCGTCCTTTAAACGATACAATCATTAGTAGAATCGTTTCAAAGTTACCTTTTGTATTTATTTTTACCCGAATGTTTCCTCCAAACCCTAGCCTTTTTCACGCAAAGCCATCCCCACTACCCCCTTTCCCATCCAGGACCTCCGTCCGCTGCTCCGCCACCGGCGAAATTCCCGCCGGCCCAATATTCCCCAAGTGGTTCCACTTCCCGACCACGACCACGGCAGGTTCCGACATTTTTGGAGGAGGTGTCCGAATCGGACAAGACAACTTAGAAGCTCCCGCTGGTAGCAGCATTAAGGTTAAGAAATGGTCGAGGAACAGAGAGAGTTATTTGAGTAATGACGATGATCCTCTCCCTCTTCCCATGACTTACCCTGATACTTCCCCTGTTACCCCAGAGGAAATTGATAAGCGACTCCAATGTGATCCCAAAATTCAGGTCTTTTTTTTTTTTTGTTTTGATCTTTCTAAATGTGGTCCAACATTAAAGTTTTAGCTTTAGAGATTGAATTGGTTTAATTTTTATTGGTTTTGTTTGTAGAATTGCAAAGAAGTGGTATATGAATGGACTGGGGAGTGCAGGAGTTGTCAAGGGACTGGACTTGTCAGCTACTACAATAAAAGAGGCAAAGAGATTATTTGCAAATGTATACCTTGCCTTGGAATTGGTACATGCTTCTTCTTCTTATTTGCTACCACAAAGTTGCAATTGAATTCCAATTTGGAAGGTTTCTGCCTTTTCTTATGACTTCAATTATGGTACTACTTAATTAGTTTTACTAGGAAGCATAGTTCAATATGTAAAGAGTAAAGCAATTTATCGATTCAAGTTAATATTTGATGAGAAGGAGATCTGGAGAGTCCCTCAAGTTACAACTATGGGTCATCTTATGGTCTAGATTTCAAACAAAAGTTGCTGGTTAAGGTTCAGTCATTTCATGTAGTAGAGATTTTAATATATGTTTAAAACTTCTTTTTTTCTCGTCCTCGTCCGCTGTTGGCACTGGATGTAAACCTGAAGCTTTCCAAGGTTTTGATGAACTGCGTATGTTGTTTTAACACATCTAATATGAATTTTGATGCTTTTTGAGACGTTTAAATCATATGCTTCTGTTTTCTGTGATTTTATTACTGTTCTGATCATGTCTTGAATAGTCCTATTGTTGGTAGTAGTTAAAATTTGATTAAAAGGAGTAAAGGTAACCCCTTTTACTATGTTTTTAAGAAGGAAAAATTAGAATACTTGACAATAGAGAAGTCATTAAGATTTTAACTTATCAAGAAACTTTATCTATGAGGGTGCTTTGAATGCTTTGGATTGAGTCATTATCTGATTACTTTTTAGATTCCAGGATCTTGTTCTCTGGCTCTGTGTGCATATCTCCGATATTGAGAAAATCTTGAATAACTTATGTTAATATTATTTGTTTCTTTAACTTTGGTTTTGAATGTAGACACTGAACAAAGTTGCTGAATTTGATTAGTAATTTTCTTTGATTGTTTGATGACTAATGTAACAAGTTTTTGGCTTTTGTTTTCAAATACCGACCAGAATGTTACATTCAATATTGTCACCATTGCAGGTTACGTGCAGAAGATAACAGCTCGTAAGGACATTGAAGTGATGGAGGATTTGGATAATGGAAAACCAGCGTGACACAAATACAGCTTTTCTTTTTAAGCGGGAATAATTTGTAAACAGCTTGTCTGAGTTCTATTCTTTCAACACCTTTTTCCACATTTCATGTAGATTACCCTTTACATGGATAGAGGTGAAAGGCAGCCTCTTGGCGAGAAAAGTTAGGTTAAAAGATTAGTCTGGTTGACACTTAACAGAGGCAAAAGGAATTGCTTGTAACTTTATCAAAGAATGTATTCTTAAGGTTCTCTTCCTCTGCCACATCTCTGTTCTCATCCTACTTTGTCACTTTAGAGTCTTTGTTCATTGGTGGACTGCAAGCTGATCGAGAAAGAAACAGTAACCTCAAAACCAATTTATCTCTTGCTTTAGAATTAGAATAACAAGTCTCACCTGGCCCGAATTCTATAAAATTGAAAGGCACCTGACTTCCGCAATTCAAACGTTGAAAGTTGTATACGTATGCGCAATGTACTAAGTATTGCATCCATACTTATATTTCTTGCTCTCATCCGCGCACAGCTCCAGCAGTCATGTGAACTTTCAGTTTTCTTGAATTCCAGTACAAGCTTTCAAGGAACAAGTTCTTGTGCAAACCATCTCGCTTATTTTCCAGAGACAGGCAGCACTTGGGCTTACTACCTGCTTTCCAGCTCGATTTAAATGAGCTGAGGGAAGTTTTTAATAAGTTTGATTCCAACAAAGATGGGAAGATTTCTCAGATGGAGTACAAGGCCATGTTGAGGGCTCTAAGGCTAGGAAACACGACTCGAGATGTGCCCACGATTTTCCAGGTGGCAGATATTGATGGAGATGGGTTTATCAATTTTAAAGACTTCGTGGAAGTACACAGGAGGAGTGGTGGGGTTAAGACCATGGACATACAGAACGCATTCCGCACTTTTGATCTGAACTGTGATGGAAAGACAAGTGCAGAGGAAGTGACGGAAATATTATGGAGGCTTGGGGAGAGGTGCACCCTCCAAGATTGCCAGAAAATGGTGGCAGCAGTAGACACTGACAGCGACGGTATGGTTGGCATGGATGAATTCATGACTATGATGACTAGCACTATGAAGCTTGCTTAAAAGGGCCCTTTCTGTTATATTTCCCGGGTTTCTTTCTTTAATAGCCCAATCTAAAAAATGCCGTTTCGTTGCTACCTTTGTTTTCTCCGTTTAGCAGATGACAGTTGTTTGTTTCAAAGAACAAAACTAGCAGCACATTTGTTTATATTCTAATTACAATCACTGTCCAAACTAATAGTCATGACGCATTGTTGTTCTGATTGATGATTTTGATATAACCAGGCTCGCTAAATACAGGCGTAGATCAAATCCACGCCAGGAATAAAGATCTCTGACTTTAAACATCATTTTCATAACTCTTCAAGTCAATCAGACATCTCTAAGATTGTGTTTAATTTTCGATTTTAACTCTAACAAACACACAGGATGGTTAACTGATGTTACATTCCATGTCAAACGCTTCAGTTGCACAATTACAACAGATTATCATGTGCATAACTGCCAACATTTTTTTTCTTTTTTGCATTTGAGATATTGGTAAATTCACTTGCCTTGGACCTACTGTTTAGTATTCACATCCCAACATTCGGTTCACTGTAACAGTCAAACAGATCAAGATGCCAAACCAATAACACATTACCACCAAGTTTATGTAACTCATGAATGACTAGAATACCGTTCGGACCAGTATGTTTTAGTTATTATCATTATATTTCTGAATCTTGGGGAAAACTACAATGGAGCCAAAGTTAAATGCCGTCTCTGTATTCCTCCGACTGAAAGTCTAATGAACTAGCCGCCACTTCTTGAAAGTTTCCACCCCTTAGCTTCTAAGATTATTTTAACTGAAGAAACAGAAATCTCCAGACAATTGAATTCAGAAAATGGTTATGTTGGAGGCAGTCACTAAAAACTTCGTAAAAAAAATATATTAATTGAGCATCAGAACAAGCAGAAGTGTTCCTAAGATAGTGAACCATTCACTTCCAAACACTAGCAACAACAGCTCTTCTGTTCATAGCGATGCATATCACCTAAAATTCTGGAACTTTACATGTCAAATCTAAAATGGGAAGAGTTCACAACATAAAAAGTGAGGCCTTTTACCAGTAATCACCACAAGAACATAAGCCATCCTTGAAATGATGGAAACGCTTGTTGTCTCTAATAATCAATTCCCTCCCAACAATCCTAGATATGATCTTGATGGCATTGTGACAGTCACCACATACACGGAGATTCTTGATGATCCTCAGAGTTTGCCTTGCAGGGGTGCTGATTAGACCAAATGCAATCGCCAATCTCTCACTGTGGTATAGCAAAGCTTGCTCTTTTGCCTCTTGATCAATGTCATGAAGCACATACCTTGTGTCCGGCACATAACCTCCTTCTTTCATTGATTTCAAAGCCTTCAATTTTTCATCATCCTTGTAAAGCGTTGGATTTCGAAATTCACTGATTCTATTTTTTCCATCCAGCATACTGATTGCAGTACGCTTCTTTGGTGGTGGCGTGGGGATCTTATTAGCAACAGCCTTTGACGGGTCAAGAGCAACCATCAACTCCTCAGCATAATCTTCAAGATCAACATCTCCATGAATTTGAGCATAATCCCTCAATGCCTCCCACACTTCAGCAGTTGGCACAAAAGGCAGGTTTTTCCCAATATACTCTTTAGCTTCATGAAGATGGCCAGATTTTCCAAGAACACCTATAAGCCCCATATAATGCTCAAACCCTGGAGAAATTCCATACTCTCTCTCCATCGATGCAAAATGTATAAAGCCTTCTTCAATAGCTTCTGCACTACCACAAGCTGAGAGAACTGCAAGGAAAGTCTGCTCATTTGGTTTCAACCCCAATTTTCTCATCTGCTCAAACAATTGCAACCCATCATCTCCCAAGCCATTGTCTGCATACCCATTTATCATCAAATGCCAAGAATCCATATTCCTATCAGGCATGTGATCAAAAACTCTTCGCGCATCAATCATGCTAGCACATTTTGCATACATTTCAATCACCTTATTGTTCAATCCAAGGTCACTCCTACAAGTCGACTGCAAGAAGTAATCATGAACTTTCTTTGCATCCTCAAGTGACTTAGGATTGTCAATTGACTCAAACAAAGATGAAAAACAATTAGCATCCGCTTTAACTCCTTTATCCATCAATTCAATAGCTTCTTTGACTTTCCCATCATGACACAACTGCGTTAAATCTAGTAGCGAGGGAACTGGCTCAGGCAGCGGATGCTCCACCACATGCCTTTGATTCCAGCTCTCCTGGTGCAATTGACTAGGGTTTTGACTGTGCGGGGCCCTTTCATTAAAATTTCTACCTTGAGGGTACCCTTGATTTTGGTTATTCCACTGGTTTGGGCTTCTGGGCATTTGAGTATTCATCTGATCAGCGTTTTGGTATTGAGGATAGCTCTGATTCTGCTGGAATTCCACTGATTTTGGTATCGGGCTTTTAGGCATTTGTGTATTCATCTGGGAATTCCACTGATTTGGGCTTTCACGTTGTGGAAAGCCCTGTCCTTGATTGGGATAACCCTGACCCTGATTAGGATATCCCCTTCCCTGATTTTGATAATTAAACTGATTATTACCAGGACCTCCGCGCTGTTGCGGGGGATGGTGGTAACCCTGGTTTTGTGGGGTCCACTGGTGATTAAAATTAGGGTTTTGTTGGCCATGAAAAACCCTAGGATCAGATGACGTTGGCGGTTGTTGGTTTTGGTGGTGTTGCACTGGTGGCATCAGGTACTCGTTTGGGATAGGGGAGGTGCTAAGATATTTTGCGTTTAGGATCGAAACCTGGGTTCTGTCTAAGTGGCTAGTGAAAGTGAAATGCGCGGAGTTAGAACGTACCTTGAAGAGAAGAGAACAAATAGTTGGCGATGGGCTCCGTCCGCAACGTATTGCCATAAGAGACGCCATTTTTTTGCTCTTCTTTTATTATTTCGAAGGGGAAATGGAGGATCCTGAATAAAACCCCTAATAAACCCTAGAGAGAAGACGGTGACAGGAGGCTGTGGTCTTTGTAATTTTATATTTTTGGGCTTCCCGGCCCCTCCATCTTCGGTGTACCCCAATCCAGGTCCGTTTTGGGGTTGGGTTTTGAGAGCATGACGCTTCATGATCCATTTGCCCTCGAAGCAAAAAACTAACACAACAACGACTTGTCTTTGTTAATTACTATTATTTTTTAAAATTGGATTAAGAATAAATTTTTCAATATTAAATTTTATAATTATTTTTTAATTATTTCAAAATTTACTATTACATTTTATTTTTTTATTTTTAACAAAAATATAAAATTTTATTTATATTATTTTTTATGAGATGTAAAAATTATGTCGATCATTTGGTGAGATGGGAAATTGTTAAGTTGTGTAACTTAAAACTTATTAATCTTTACAAAAATTCTTTTGATATTATGATGAATTAGTAACTATGTTGTACTATGAGATAAAAATAATGATTTCTTTATCTTCCCAAAAAAAAAAAAGAATTTGTAGCAATTCCTTTATACAATTTGTAAGAAGGTGTAATCTATGTTGGAACTCGTGTGCAAATTTCATTTGGGCTTTGTTTACTTCAGTGAAATTATGAGTGACAAGATAAATGTCTTGACCCAAGTTTGATAAAACCAAACTATTTGTTGAAATATTATTAGTCTAGATAATATGGACATTTACTCTTTTGAAGGTTACAAGAACCATTCATTATATGAATTTATTAATAGAAGTATTAGGCCTTTACCTACCCTTCTAACACCTATAAATACGGTCCTACCTAACCACTTGATACACTTATGTTATGTAATCTCATAATAGATAAATAAAAAAATTTAAATTTATAAACATAAATGTTACATGTTTCAATATGTTAATTTTTTTTTAAATAATGATCTCATAACAAAGTGATAACAAAATTAACTAAAATTCGATTTTAATGTCACGTCAAGTGTTTAAATAGATAGAGTAAATAAGATGATCTAACTCTTAATGAGAATGTTGCAATAACGATAGAATATTATGAAATCTCATATTAAAAAAGTAAATAAAAAATTTTATACTTATAAATGTAAGTATTACATATACTAATAATATTTTAAAAAATAATACTCCCTCGACATTTACACATCACTCTCATTTTCTACATCTATGTTCTACTTTTTTTTCTTCCACATTTCGCTTATATTATATTATGAATCTATTATGCTGTAGGCTTATAAGATAAAGAAAAAAGGTGTTATTCTTGGAGCTATTTACTGATTAGGTGATGTAGACTATTTTTCTTCCACATTTCTCTTATATTATACTAAATTATATGAGATAGTGAATGAAGAAAGAAGGTGGTGCCTTTGGTGATGTATACAACGAAAGTACATGTCGGGCTGTGACTTACTCTGGAGGTGTGAACCCGCTACATCGTTTTAGCATTGACTTTAGAGGTGTCCTATTAAAAGAGAGAGAGAGAATCGCGTCACAATCTAGACGCTTCAACAATACTTGCCTAATTCTACCATGATTTTGTATATTTATAAGTTTTAATTTATTAAATTTTATATTTGTGATATACAAACTTCATTTATTATATGGTAAATTATATTTTTGAGAGTTATTATTAGTTTATTATATTTGGTATAAAATTCAATAAACTATTTTTAAACTTATAGATGGAAAAAGTGTTAATAAGACCAGTTTGTGAGTTAAGCTGAACTTGAGCATGGGTTATGTATCATAGGTTGAAATTTAAGTTTAGTCTTGTGCGATTTAAATTTTAAATTTAGAATTAAGTCTATAAATTATGGATTCATGTTTTCAATTTAAAAACATACACGATAGATGATAAAAAATTCATATTTATATAATTAAGACCCACCTCATCTATTACTAATACGAAATTCATTGTATTTTACTCTACGTTCATTGCATTAGCTCTTTACTATTAAAGAAAATGACCTATTATACTAATTTGAGTTTATTTCGACTCTTGTATCTCTCATGGGGATTTCTCATCAGTAAAAATTTAAAATTGTCATGGGTTGAAACTTAAACTCAATCTCATGCAATTTAGTTGGACTAGCGCTTTATCTGTAGGGGAGAAAACTCTTACATTAATCTAACTCTATCTCAACTTTTGTGTCTCTCATAAGAGCCTCATATCAATGAAAATTCAGATCTATTTTAATACCAAATGTCATGAATTAAAATTTGAGCTCAATATCATGCAGCTTTAAACTCTGAAAATAAAACGTAAGTAAATTTATAAATTTTATATCTACGTTATTAATCCAAAAGATATACATGATAAATAGTAGAATGCTTATTTATATATTTAAGATTCATCTCAATTAATAATGACCTGAAATGCATAATATATGTTTGAACTTAAAAAAAAAATTTATTTGACTGAATTTCATAAAAAAGATAGAACATTCGCGAGAGGTTGAGAGGCATTTCCAAACTAAATTTGGTTGAACCTGTTTTCTCAAGGCAAAACCGCTATTCCTTTTTCTTTTTTTCAATCTGTGGCAAACATCACATGGGCAAAGCACACACCGAACAGGAGGCAAATAGCATAAACACAACCGAAACAGGTAGCTTCATAAGCGCACAGGGGGAGGCAGCAGCAGCAGCAAAGCCATGTCAGCTATGAGACGTGATAAACGATGTTAATTATCATCTTGCCATTCCGGGGATTACTATCGGAGCCACCGTAACCCCACGCTTTTGTCTGTCCATGTTGGCTTCCCAACCTTCATTTCCAACAACCCAAAAAGACAAAAATAAAAATAAATATTAGATTAGATAATACTAGTTGTAGGAGTACTACTAAAAGTTTCAAGTCAGAAACTAATCCAGAATAAACAAACAAACATGTCAGAACCCACGTAACATGTGGTTATTTTAATTTATTTTGTAAGATTTAAAAAAAATTTCAACATGGGTGATTTTCGGTTTCATACTAGTGGAGACAAATCCAAATATAATGATTAACTAAGTTTTGTGGGTTCATTTTATGATTAGCTCATAGGACGCCTTCATCCTTAAAGATGCATAATCAGGATCATGTTGACCTAGTCATCCTGTCACATTGTTCGTTATTCATGTTGCAATAATAAACTTTTGTGGAATAGTTTATTACTGCGAATTTAGCCTTTAGGGGAGATTTATTATAAATATATATTGTAGTAGTATATATTTTTTTCCCATAGTCAAATATTAAGTTAGATAGACAAATTGATATGCACCCAACTACACAGTTATTTAATTTGTTTTTTTTTTTCTAAAAATATGCTAAAAAACTAGCATTCGTCAAACCTTACTAATGCTTGAAGAAAAGGATCACTAATCCAGGAAGGAATATCAAAATTTTCTAACATACTTTGTTCAAACAAGGAGAATTCATCTCATGCCTTGGCTACAGATTGCATACCATTACAGAAGGAAAAAAGGATAGACTTGGACATATATACAGAACTGCTACACTAGTTTAAGTCAGACAAGGATTTCTACTAAACAAACTAGAATCAAGACTCCTAAATGCATCAGAAAAAGAATAGTTTGACCGCGAAGGGTGGGGGAGAAACCTATTAGCAAGTGTCACACAAATTCTTACCAGTCACTACCATATAACATAAGCTAGGAAGTGAAATTGTTATAGTATCAAGGCTAGTGATCTATTTTTTTTACACATTTCATATCGATTGATGAGCTGAAAAAGTGTTACCTATCCCCATGTCAAACCCACGATTCTTGAGCTCTCTGTATTCTTGACAGAGAGCACATGCACTACAGCAGAAGTGAACTAGGCAATCAGTGCATGGTTCCTCTGGTAAGTCATACTGTCCCCTCAGTTTTGAGCGATAGAAACATGAATAAAAGCATGCACAGCCAGTGAAAGCCAGTAGCCCAAACAGCAAACCCCTTGAAACACAAGCTGCAAACACCCGCCATCAAAAATAAAAAATTTAAACTAATTACAGATGATCATCGTGAAATCTTTCAACATCTGTTTGAAGTTGGTTGCTAAGTAAACTAACATTTGGATCCTCTGTTCACGATCTCAGTAATCTGTCCAAAAGTGACAGGGTTTTTATCTGCTTACAATTGACAGGGTCATCGAAACAATGGCAAAGACCAGATGTCCACTGCCCAGGTGCAGGGAGAGGGGGAGCCCGGGGCAAGCTGTTGGAGATATATGCATGATGGTGAACAGGATAAGGCTGTGTAGGGCTAGGCTCCGGAACTCCTGAAGCTGGGACAGGACCCATATGGCTGTCAGATGAATAGCTTGGACAATCATTCATTGTCGGATACATTTTGTGGGATTCAATTTGGGATAGCTAGCCTTTTGTAAGGTACAAGTTCTTCTTGCATATATATATATATATATGATATTGGTGGAAAGTTTTAAGAGGTGGAAACAGTCATATGGTCGAAGGCTTAAAATGCTCAATTTCTGGTGATGCTCTCGAGTAAATCATTGTAAATTTTTCTTTTCAATTATTTAATTTTAACCACCATAACAGAACAATAATGCAGGTCCTTTTCCGTGGCTTTAAAAATCTAGAAGGTAGAAAGGTATATCGTATATTTCTTCTTCCACATTTCTTTACTATAAAATTAGGTGATGATTTTAGCATGTATTATGTGTTCCATACAACTTCGATGCAAGTTGGTAGGAAGAAGACCATTAACATTATTCAAAATTGACCAAGACTTGAGGAATTTAATACTATCAAGGGGCTTTTTCTTAATTCCAAACAGATGAGGCGGCGGATACCAAGATGCAACACTGAAAATGACTACTTTTTTTCCTTCCTGCTAATCCACTCGTATGGTCCATCGCTGTGATGCTTGCCTCTTGTGCACGGCAGCCTTTAAATCATAGCATGTTTGGTTGGGTTTATTCGGGACTTTTGTTCTTTTATTTAGTTTAGGAATAATTTAAGAAATAATTATTCTTATAAAATGATTATTCTTTAAAATTTTTTAAATTTGAGGAGTGGCTAATACTACTTTTCTCATAATCTTAGCTATTCCATGCTTAAGGAATAAATTTAAAAAATTATAAAAATCAAAATACCCTTTACAAATTAAAAAAATTACAATCCTATTTTTATAAAATATTTTTTTTTCTCTCTCCTCCTTCTCTCCCTACTCCAACTTCTAATAAAATATTAATTTTAAAATATTAATGATCAAATTATAAATAAAATATTATTATTTAAATTATCAATTATTAATATTTAAAATAAATTATTAATTATTAATATTTAAAATAAATTATTAATTATTAATATTTAAAAATTAAATTAAAAATAAATAGTCATAATAATATATCAATTATAAATAAAATATTAATATTTTAAAATATTAATGATTAAATTATAAATAAAAGGTTAATAATTAAATCATCAATTATTAATATTTTAAATAAATTATCAATTATTAATATTTCCAAAATAAAATAAACTAAAAAAGTAATCATAATAATAATTAAATAAAATAAAATATTAGTGTTTTAAAATATTGATGATTAAATTTTAAATAAAATATTAATATTTAAATGATCGATATTTAATGTTTTAAATAAATTATTAATTATTAATATTTAAAAATAAAATAAAATTTTGATCATAATAATATTTAAATCAAATTAAATATTAATATTTTAAAATATTAATGATCAAATAATAATAAAATATTATTATTTAAATGATCTATTATTAATTTTTGAAATAAATTATCAATTATTAGTATTTAAAAAATAAAATAAAATAAAAAATTTAATCATAATAATATTTAAATTAAATAAAATATCAATATTTAAATTATCTAAATATTAATGATTAAATTACAAATAAAATATCAATATTTAAATTATCTAATAGTAATTTTAAAAAATAAAAATGATCATAATAATATTTAAATTAAATAAAATATTAGTATTTTAAAATATGAATGATTAAATTATAAATAAAATAATAATATTTAAATTATCAATTATTAATATTTGAAAATAAAATAAAAAGTTAATAATAATAATATTTAAATAAATAAAATATTAATAATTAAATTATAAATAAAATATTATTATTTTAAAATTAATATTATTAATATTTTAAATAAATTATCAATTATTAATATTTTAAAAATAAAATAAAATAATCATATATTATAATAAAATATATTTTTATCTTTTTATTTTTTAATTTTAAAATTATTTTTACTAATCAAACATAACAACAAATTATAATAACTATTCTTGTTTTATTTCATTTATTGTATCAAATTACATAATAATATATTTTATTTTTATATAATAATTATTTTATTTTATTTTTATCAACTAACCTTAACTTGCTACGGAAGAAACCGCAGAACCAAAAAACTTTGGCTCCTAGTTCATTTTCAGGCTGAGCTAAGTTAACAAATTTTGACTTTTCCTGTTTAACCCTAGCTGCAAGAACACTAGCCATATCCTCTTAATTAATACTAAGACTATGTTTGGCAGGAAAGAAGAAAACCTGAAAAAAAAAATGAAGGAAACCTTTTTTTTTTGTATGTAGTGTAAAAGATAAAAAATCATAAGGAAAGAAATAGATTACAGGTAAAACTGTAAACAAAATAATTAATTTAAATAGAAGGAATTTTTCTCAATTGAAAAAGATTATATTTAAAAAAAAAGCACAAATTCATTTATTTTCTTTCCTCACTTATATTCCTCTCTTATATCAAACAAAATAAGAGAACCAAAGAAATATTATTTTTATTGCACTTGCTTTTTCCTTTCGCTTTCCTTGTTGCCTACGAAGTAGTGTACGAAGTTTAACCGCTGAACTGAAGTCCACAGCGGCAATCCTAATCGTCATTTAGCTTGGGTCAATGCCTACTAAGGACAAAAAATATTAATTTACGTTAAAAGAGAAAAAAAAATTCAAAATAGAAAGCCAACTGGGGAGTATTCTGCTGTTCAACTATGGGATGTAGGGCCAGATTTACTCGCGCGATCTCCTAGTCCACGGATTTAGTAGTTGTTACCAGAAGACGGATTAAATTAGAACCCTCAACTTGCAAATTAACAAGCTTCGTGGACTGATTAAAATTATTGTAATGTAATTGTCAGCATTTTTGTGCGTTTTAAAAATAAAATCAACTATTTTTGTTAGTTCGTTTTGCATAATCCAAGTCAAAAGTCGTTACGAATACTGACAATAATCCCTGGAAGTTGCGTTGTGTTTTCTAAATTTATATTTTTAAAATGAACATACTGACCTCGTGTTCTCGACCAAGCTTCATGAATCCTTAACGAGTTCCATGGCCGCCATTCCGCCAACTAGATTGCACGAGATATGATGAGTCCTTGATGGATCCTTTCTTTGCTGGCAAGAAATGATCAAAGCCGAAGATGACACTCATGATCGTTTTATGCTCAACAAATCCAGCTTGTTGAATACGTTATTTTGGTCAAAGTATTTATAGTTTACTGCAAAGGTTTCTTCTTCGGCTATTGAAGTGGAGAAGTTCATCCTCTATTGCCTGACTAAGGGGTTAGCATTTCTTGTCATTGTTTTTACTGATGCCATATCTTTTTAACACAAGAATTCAGGTTTAATAATTAAAAATTGAATAAATAATTTACAATTCTAATTTTCTCCTTTTTCTCCCTTATTTTTTACCTCCTATTCAAAGCACCCCTCACCCCCCCCCCCCCCCCCCAAAAAAAAAAAAAAACTGAAAAGGAATGCAAAATTCAACTTATTTTCTTTTGCTCATTTACATTTTTTCATCTTTAAATACGAGGATATAAGCTTATTCAAGTCACGATCTTCAATCATTACAGATATATATTTTAAATTTATATTTGATACATTGATGATGTATTGAAATATTTAAAAATAAATATTATATATATATTTTAAAAAAGTTATGTTTTATGTATAACTTGACATAAATGCTAGGAAATTCATAATAGTAATTTAAAACCAACCTTACTCGTATTTATGGTGATTATATTTTTCAAGCTTTGCACTGGGACTTCACAATCATGTCTTTAATTCCTTTTCTTCCTCTTCGGTGTACAATTTTGAAATTTCTTTTTTCAAATTTTCAAGGAAAAAGATGGATGATAAAGAGAACATTCCTGGCATCCAATG
This sequence comes from Theobroma umbraticum, assembly GCF_002168275.2. Lineage (NCBI taxonomy): Eukaryota > Viridiplantae > Streptophyta > Magnoliopsida > Malvales > Malvaceae > Theobroma > Theobroma umbraticum. Next base: position 7,603,386 of record NW_018397254.1, on the reverse strand, counting down.
ACATTCTCAATTACGTTTTCTAGATTGAATATACTTTTCAAAAATAATAATAAGGTATTTACTTAATAAATTATATAATTTTTATCTTCAAATCGATATAGCTTTCTAACATTAAATTGCAAGTAAGACAACAACCTTTTAGAATTCTTTCAATTTAAAAATTGATTACTTTTATTATTATCTTTTTTTTTTAAAAAAAGAAATTGGTCACTCTTCAAATTAAATTAAAAAATAAGTTTTTTTTCAAAGATTATTAGGTTGGAAAAGAAGAAGAGAAAGATAAAAAAATTATATTTTATTATTTTTTAAAAATTAATAATACATATTTTTAAGTTTTTAAAAATTTAAAAATTATTTTTTAATAAAGTGACATTATTTATAACCCGTTAGTGTATCAAATATAGATTTTATATTTTTAATACAATTTTATTAATAATGGATTGAGCTTTGTGGGATTATATGAACCAAACTGAACCCTGGTCACCAAGGCCCTAGTCCTCCCGCACCCTGCCCAATACCTCAATCTTTCCAGATCCAAGTCCAACCTTTCACTCATTTCATTTACCGCCAAATTTCGTGATTTTCAAAAAGCCCTCCTTCTCTCTCCCCTCTTTCTTACACCGTAAATATGGCGAGAGAAACACAGTCCACGTCATCAATGGAGGAAGAAGAGGAGGAAGAAATTTTCTCCGATTCCGACCCAAGCGATTCAAGCGATGAATACACCGTTGATCGTCAAGAAGACGAAGAAGAAGAAGCGAACGATCATGACGACTACGGTGACAGTGGACAATCCACCGCTCACCATCCACCGTCCGATCAAGATCTCAAATCTAAAAACGTCGATGCTTTGCTAAGGTACTCTTCATTTCCAAAATCAAATACTTAAACTCTAAAAGAAAAACGAAGAACTCGAATGACAAGATAATTTTTTTTCTTTTAAATTAATCTAGGGTTTCGCTTTTGGTTTCCTGAAAGTTTGAAATGAAAATAATGTCTGATCTAGGGTTGATTTGTTTATGCAATAATTCTTTTATTATTCTTTTGATATCGTTTGTTGTGTGTAACTCCCAGAATATCGATATAGTCAAATAATTTAAGGGAAACTTTCTTCAGTTTTGTGAAATTGAATTCTAAGGTAATGATTTTCTAGGGGCAACCTAATTGTGAGGAGACAACCGCTGCTTCCACGAGTTCTTTCAGTGACAGAAGGAGCTGCAGTTTGTAGGAAACCATTCAAGCTTCCATGTTCTAACGGCTACAGTAATGGGAATGAACAGCTTGCACGTCGTCTTTGGGCCCGGAAGCGGTTTGTTCCTTGGGCCTCTTCAAGGCCAGCGTTAGTTGCAATAACCAATCGGCTGGATGTAAATAGAACAGATGGGACCGATGTCGTGGAAGAAATTGTGACTCTGCCACCTGGTGTTGGTCCTCTGGTATTGTGGCAACCTGAAGAATCTGAAGATGGGCCCGACAACTTAGTGCCAATAGCAGTTGATCCCTTGCTTGTTCGTTTTCTTCGACCCCATCAAAGGTATTGTTCATCAGTGAGAATCCTGCAGTTCGATTTTGGTATATGCAGGATGTGCTTATGTACCTAATTTATATGTGTTTATATTTGCAAGTTTGTTTGTGCATGCATGTGTCATGTAGATGGAATTCAGAAATGAACACGTTCAGTTCTAAACTATAGTTGTTAATAGCCAATTGGGACATATTGCTACCTGTCTCTATATGGATTTGATTTGTGTATCGTTGTGGTTATTAACAGGCAAGATGTTAGATTTAGAATGAGCATGTTAACAGTTATAGACTCTGGTGTTTAGATTATGGATTTATCTGCTTCTTACTTTTTGTAATTGGTGAGATGAAATTTTTACTTTGTATGCAGAGAAGGGGTTCAGTTCATGTTTGAATGTGTTTCCGGGTTATATAGTGCTGCTAATATATATGGATGCATTCTTGCTGATGATATGGGGTAAATATCTTATCCTTTCAGGGTAAATTCCTGCACACTGAGTTTATGACCTCAGTTATTTTGCTCTTTATGTTAGTTACATAACTTTCATATTTGCAGTTTGGGAAAGACATTGCAGTCAATCACTTTACTATATACTCTTCTACGTCAAGGTTTTGATGGGAAGCCAATGGTTAAGAAGGCCATTATTGTTACCCCAACCAGTCTTGTCAGTAACTGGGAGGCAGAAATCAAGAAGTGGGTTGGAGAAAGAGTTCAGCTTATAGCTCTCTGTGAAAGCAGCAGAGATGATGTTGTGTGTGGAATTGACAGCTTCACAAGTCCCTGCAGCTCTTTACAGGTAATCTTTGTACTCAATGATTGATATGGTAATATTTTTGGAAATAATTATTTTTTTTATGGAAATAATAATTAATCTAATCAATCCTTTCCAGGTATTGATTGTTTCATATGAGACATTTAGGATGCATTCATCAAAATTTTGCCAAAGTGAGTCTTGTGATCTTCTCATTTGTGATGAGGCTCACAGGCTGAAAAATGACCAGACAATAACAAACCGGGTATGTTTCTGAAGAAATGCCTTTCTCTTCTATTCGTGCTTGGTAGATGTCATCTTGTCTGTCAGTCTGTTTGTTTGTTTTCTTCTTTTGGGTAATTGAATTTTTCCAATATCCAAAAAAGGCAGAACGAGTCTGCTACTAAAGGTACATTAAAGGGAATAACCCCCACTAAAGCAGCTAGCTAGCTAATTCTTTTTGACCATCTAAACATATAAAAAGTCATTTTATTTGTTACTTTTCTAACAATGTCCATGAATATGTCTCTGGGCTAGGCATTGGCTGCTCTCTCATGTAAGCGCCGGATTCTGTTATCTGGAACTCCCATGCAGGTATAGACATTTGCATATGATTTTTAATATGCTTTATGGACTTAAGTTTGTCTTCCTAACATATAAATTTCCCCTCCTTTTGTATTCAAACAGAATGACCTTGAAGAGTTCTTTGCAATGGTCAACTTCACTAATCCAGGGATTTTGGGTGATGTTGCATACTTTCGTCGCTACTATGAGGTATGCTGGTTGCTTGAGATTGTGGTTTAGAGGTTAAATATGAAATGCAAAGAGCACATGGAAATTTATGTCTCTGGGCGAGTTCAAGATGTTTAGTATTTTAACTCCAAAATCACCTTTCAAGTTATGTGTTTGAATTGAAAACTCATACTGTATATCCTAAAGTATGAAGGGTATAGTATCATGGTGGAAACCATTATAGTGTCTTGTTAAATTAATCTATACATATTTAAATTAGGCTTTTCAAAAAAAAAAAAGAATTAGAGATAATAAATCTGTTAGGAATGTATACTAAGTTGTATTATTGGTGACCACATAATTTTTCCTTTTCTTTCTTTTTTTTCTCACTCTATTGACATGTGCTGGTTTGTTATATATACTGTCATGCATACAAATAATGAAGGCACCAATTATTTGTGGAAGAGAACCAACTGCTAGTGAAGAAGAGAAGATGCTAGCTTCAGAACGTTCTTCAGAATTAAGTGCAAAAGTGAATCAGGTGATTTAAGTTCATTATTATTATCTTGAAAAATAGTGCAATTGAAGAGAGTTTCTTGAGGATTGTATCGGCATTTTCACTGGTATTTGAGAATTATTTAGTAGACTAGTAGTTTCTCTCATCCTGAAATAAGTCACTTTCTGTACTGATAATGACTGCAATTCTTTTCAAATAACTGCTTCCTGTGTTTTTCACAATTGACTAAAAGTGTACATTATTGCAGTTCATATTGAGGAGGACTAATGTGTTGCTATCAAATCATCTGCCTCCAAAAGTATGGCCCTTACGTTGACTTTCTTTTCACTTTTTTACATGCCACCATCCTCTTACATTTTTTTTAATCTTTTACTTAAGCCTTATTATTTAAATATAAATATTTAATGGCTTATCTGAATTTTCCCTGTTGGACATTTTTGTTTTTCTTTCAGATAGTTGAAGTAGTTTGCTGCAAGTTGACTCCTCTACAGTCCGAGTTATACAACCATTTTATACACTCCAAAAATGTAGGTTTATTTGTTATTGATTTACTGTGAACCACCTGAATATGCACCATGTATAGACTGAAAATAATTGTTATATTGTCCCTCTTGAACACAGGTTAAACGAGCCATCACTGAAGAAGCAAAGCAATCGAAGATATTGGCTTATATTACAGCTCTTAAGAAGCTATGCAATCATCCAAAGGTACTATAGTTTCCGGGAAAAACAGATTTCTGGAGTTGTTTCTTAGTGAAAATTGAGTTTCGTACTTATTGTGAGGACATGATGTCCTTTTCTTTGGTGGTTGTTGTTATTTTTACATTTAGCATTCCATATTCGACATGATGTCCTTCTCTGTGTTCAACATTTTACATTGACCTGGATGTATAGGCATTTGTTTTATTTGACTTCTCTTGTTTACCTTTCTATTTGATTTCTCTTCTATTTCTAAGTTTCAGAAAATCACTTTGTCCTCGTGGATGATATTTCTTTATGTAGCTCATTTATGATACTATAAGAAGTGGAAGTCCAGGAACTACAGGTTTTGAGGACTGTATGCGCTTTTTCCCACCAGAAATGTTCTCAGGAAGGTAGGCTTCTTGCTTTATCTGTTATTTTTATGCTTCATGTCAACAATCTAAGATCTCATATGATTTTTTTTCTCCTTTGATTGTTAGATCTGGATCATGGACTGGTGGTGATGGGGCTTGGGTTGAACTGTCTGGGAAAATGCATGTATTAGCCCGATTGCTGGCTCATCTGCATCAGAGAACTGATGACCGCATTGTTCTTGTCTCAAACTATACACAGGTCAATTTAAATGGCTAAAAAATGTGGTTCAATTGTATGGAACAATTTTTTTTATTTGAATCATATAGAACATCATAAATGAGCAAAACATTCATGTTTGTCAAACTTGCTCATGGGGAAACACCACTTTATCATGGACCACTTCTGTTCCTATTGCAACATGCATCAATGTTTATGTTGAGCATTAAATAGATTTTTCTGGGGATAAATCATCATCTAGTTAATTTTTTGGTGAAAATTAAGTTATTGTGCATCAGACGCTGGACCTATTTTCTCAATTGTGTCGTGAAAGAAGATATCCGTACTTGAGGCTTGATGGAACCACATCAATTAGCAAAAGGCAGAAACTAGTTAATCGTTTTAATGACCCCACCAAGGTATGAAATTTCTCACATGAATACATTTGTGGATAAGGCTTCTCTAGTTCATAGTTTTGCTCGAGGGCTACACTCATAATCCAGATTGATTCAACATTTTGCAGGATGAGTTTGTGTTTCTATTAAGTAGCAAGGCTGGTGGTTGTGGTCTCAATTTGATAGGTGGTAACCGGCTTGTCTTGTTTGATCCTGATTGGAACCCTGCTAATGATAAGCAAGTAATATCTTTTCTAAGCTCTGATTATTTCTGAAGTCACTAAAGTAGGAACTTGTCATTTGCCCCAATATCTGACTATTTGCTAACATAAATTAGGCTGCTGCAAGGGTCTGGAGAGATGGGCAAAAAAAGAGAGTTTACATCTACAGATTCCTAAGCACTGGAACAATTGAAGAAAAGGTTTTGATGTCACTTTAACTGAATATAAATCAGTTTTTGCATAATAAAACTTCCAATGTATATATAGTTGGAATGAGAGGGCATATTTATATTTCTGTAGGTGTACCAGCGTCAAATGTCGAAGGAAGGGCTTCAAAAAGTTATCCAGCAGGAGCAAGTGGACAGCCTTATGGCACAGGTTCCTATTTGTTGGTTTTTCATGCTTTTTGTTGAAACTTGATCTTAGTTCATCTTGTACCAACTGTTTTGGATTGCAGGGAAACTTTTTCTCAACAGAAGATTTACGTGACCTTTTCACAGTTTATGATAATGTGAGGTATTGTGTTTCCCTAATTTGTAATATACTATTAAATGCATTACATAAAATTGTTTATTTATTTATCAGGATTAGGGTAACATCTTCGGTAGTGAACCTGAAGGCTTGCGAGGTTACATGAACTGTGGGTATTTTGTTATCAAATAATATGAATTAAGAGCATAAGCATCTTGTGAGCCTCTTAACTTTCAGCAACAAGACATAACATTAGCTCAGACAATAGCCTCTTTTTTACTAAAGGCTACAAATTACCACAGGAATAAAGAAATCAAAATGAAAATTATTGCATTGTCTTTGGTAGCAAGTCAAGCATGGCCATGGCTTATATAGTAACATGGACATGTAAATTAGTTTTGCTGGTTTTGTCAAGCATGCCACTTCTTATTTCACTTGTACGTAGCTATGCTGCTCCAGTTCACTCTATCTTTGAACAATTGATTGCAATGTTTTTTAGCTGAAGCAATCCCCAGTTCATCTTCGTGCTTGTGTAACATGACCCTGTATCTCATAAACTATGCAGGTCTGAAATTCATGAAAAGATGAATTGCAACCGTTGTGAAAATTATGATACTGGCCCTGAGAATATAGGAGAGCAGGAAGAATATGAATCAAAAAATGGAAGTTCTGGATCTGATCAAGAAGTTTTTGACGTAGGTGGATTTGCAGGATTAGCCGGATGTTTGGATAAGTTAAAGAGCTCAGAAAAACAGGTTTGGCTGTTACTGAGTTAGTGAATATACTGGTGCCTTATTTCCTTCTAATATGTTTGATTCTGTTTATCTTCTTTGGTATGGTTTTCAGGTGGGGACTCCCTTAGAAGAGGATTTAGTTAGCTGGGGGCATCATTTTCGCTCAGAATCAGTTCCTGATGCTATTCTTCAAGCTTCAGCTGGTGATGAGGTATGCCAATTTTTATGAAGTGTCATTTTTTCTGTTGACTGATGAGGTTTATTTTGCAAAACACAGTTTTGGATCTAAGGGTTGTTATTTCTCTCCAATCATCTCTCTTTGGCTGCAAATCGTAGAACAACTGCACAGATTGCTGGAAACCTAAATGAAGCATGTCTTAATTTAAAGTCTAACCTGACGGTGAACAGTTTACAGTACAGAAATGCTTATACTACATACATACGTATACATACATATGCATATGCATGAAAAATACTTTTAGAAGTATTTTATATTGTTTGAAAAGATATGCTCTATATTAAATGTTTTCTTGTGAAAGATGAGAAGGAATTTTCCAGTTTCTTTTTTCTTTCTAAATCTTTTGACTGTTTGGCACTTTGATATGATACTTAGCACTTTTTCCACATTACCATTTCAGAGGAAACAGAGAACTGGAATATCAACAAAACCTCATTTTGCATCTAAACTAAGAAGTTTTATGTTGTCATACAACCCTAAACGATGCTACAAGTCTATGCAAATTAATGGTCTTGAGCATATGAAGAATGAGCTTCCTCTTGTGAAATTTATGCATTTAGTATAAAATTTGTAATGCAAGTGCTAACTTCATATTGCAGGTCACATTCGTCTTCACAAATCAAGTAGATGGGAAGCTTGTTCCTATTGAATCAAAGGTAAACCCAAGGATGCGGGAAAAGGAAGGAAATAAGAGCCAAAATATAGGAAAGGCAAACATGATCGAAACAGAAGGAACTAAGATCCAGAAGACCGCCAAGCAAAACCTGGATTCTAAGTCAAACTTTTTGTCCAAACATCACAAATTATTAAATTCTGTTTCTTCAACTAGAAATTCTTTGAGGGTAACACCTGTTACTTCCTCCACCCCTTTCCAAGGGCAAATTGTGAAATCGATGAGAAGTTCCCTAAGAGGTGAACTTCATGATTCAATAAAGGGTGGACTTTCTCTTGGAAATCAATTACCCCTGAAAAGATCATCCCCTGCTTCTGTAGAACATGATGATGATTTTCAATGAAGCTTTTGGCAGCATATATAGAGCATTATAAATTATTGCCCCCCCTCCCTTCCCTCTGGAAATGGAAGTAAAGTGCAGTCGTAAACAGATGGGCAATGGTGATTTTCATTCACTGAAAAAGGCAGGATTTTGAGCTTTTTGTGCCCTGTCTAAGCTCAAACTTATTCTAAACAACATTAAGACAAAAACATGGGAAATCAAATCAAAGCATGCTCCTTACTTCTCATTATACCTCTTCTGGCTTTTTTAACCAAAGGCCAAGATTAGTGCATGTTTTATTATGGTACAATACAAAGTAAAACTTACCATAATGTAGTTTAGATTCAAAGCACCTGAATAAGAAAGTAGAGGTTCTCTCCGAGATGCAACATTGGAAACAGAGCCTTGTATTGAACACGAAATATAAGATAGATTCTTCCCAGATTAAGAGTACAAAAAGACAAGTTTGCTAGCGAAGTGGGAGACCAAAAGCAGACACACTGCCAATTAGACCAGCGTTTTCTCCACTAATCCATGAAGTTGGCACTTTGGCACATTGTCTCTAGCTAATCCATAGTTTCTCTCACTCTTTAAGCATCAAATTGGGAACCGAACACTTGTCAAATTCCCATTTGGGGGAATCAATGGGGAAAAATTCCATTTCGATGAGAATGAATGAAGCATGTGAAAGGTCAATAGGGGGCCAAAACGAAAATGTCATTCATCTTCACAAATTATTGATGGTCAAACAGAGGACTAAATTAAACTTTTCTGGTTTTGTTGTGTAGGTAAGAGTTGAGAAACTTTATATCTACTTAATCTTTGCGCTCAAAGATCACACCAGCTAAGGTCCACATGGGTGTCTTTGAAAGACTTCTCAACACTGTAAGATGGATGGACATGGAGAACATATGAACTTAAAATATAGGACCCCTAACATGGGAAACCAGCCATGGTAAACTGGCCATAGAAACAACATGGACAAAGTCCACCAACATGCCAGTAAAAATCATTAGTTAACTAAGAAAAAACTTTTGTTTTCATGGATAAATCTGAGATGACTTAGATTGATCCTAACCCAATCATGAAGATGCTAGAATTTAGAATTCAACCGACTTTAGATTGAGAGTAACTCCTTTTATACTGACAAAATCAGGCAGTTTAGAAACTGTGCACATATCATCAGTTTGATAGAGTTTTAACAATCATTGGGTCCAACTTGGTTTTGTCTGGTCGTTTTTCCTTTTGTGAAAAAGACTCATGAGTTGGCCAAACCCAAATTGGTGGGATAGTGAAAAACAATTAGGCCTTTGGGGTCTATATAGGCTTTGCCAGCTTACATTTGCACAGCCGTTAAAAAACAAATGCAAAGTTATTTTTAGGAGGAAAATGATTTACCCATATTAGTTAATCACTAGGTGACAAATCTAAGTAACATGAGATGTCTAGAAAGCCCAATATAAATGCAAACATCTGCATGTGGATTCTAACAACTGCGAGAGAAGGAACAACTTTTTAAGTTTTTAATTCGGAGGTTGTGCTGTGAACATCTAAAGCATGCCTAAAGATGTTCAACAATGAACAGAAACAGCAGCAGCAGCAGCAAGGTCTCTTCAGTCCCACTATGGACCCAAGAATCTCCTTCTCCAATGATTTTGCAGACCCTCATCAAGGTCTCAAATATGAGAGCAACTATAGGGAAGCTCCAGTCTCTTCGGACTTCGAATTCTCTGTCAAAAACTATGCCATGATACCTGCAGATGAGATCTTCTTCAAGGGCATGTTGCTGCCCTTGAAAGATAACGTCGGGACTGAACAAGGGAGAAAGCTGACTTTGCGAGATACACTGCTTGTAGATGATGAGTTGGAGGACTCACTCCCAAGGTTGCACAAGGGTTCGGGCTGGTGGAAAGAGAGGTTGGGGCTCAAAAGGACTAACGTAGTATCTAAAAATGGGAACAGGAATGACCCAATTCTTGAGAAAGTAGTTGAAGACAAAATTAGTCCTACGTTTGTCTACCATGAAGATCTTATCAGCACACAACCCTAGGTGAGACTATACTTCCTTATCTCCTTTTTTTCTGTTGTTCTTCTAAATGAAGTAGCAGTAGGAGAGAATTACAATACAATAGTGTACATCTCCCCTTTTGCTTCAATTTGGCCTTTGCTACAGTTGGGAAAGTCTCGAAGATGTGTTTTTCTATTTTCTTTTTCTTGGCTTAATTATTACAGGAAAGTGGACAAGCAGGGATGATGTGATTGGCAAATTTAAGGGGATGGGAAAATTTCCTTTGCTAACTGTATAGGGTAACAACGTAAGAGAGGAAGATTTGGCCTTTGACGAGAAAAATCCTTGCAAATTTAGTCTTCAGAAGAGACTTCTCCTTCTCTTTTACTTCTTTTGTTTCTCTTGGCTTCATTTGTTTTTTTTTTTTTTTTTGTTTTTGTGTTTTTTCAGTTTAGTGTGAAGAAACACCCTGTCCCCTACTGAGTTTCCCAGGAAGAAGTAGACAAGTGTTTTGTCCTCTTTTCCTTCTGGTTCTGTATAAATGTCAGCGGTTAACGATCTTTACATGAGAAGATCCATGTCTTACTATTCCTTTGTTTCTACATTTCTCATTTTTCAGTTCATGTCTACTGGGGGATGAAGTTGGACCTTTCTGCCTCTCTACCCTCTCGTTTCTCTTTTCTTGTCTCAAATAAGACAAAGAAGGCCTGTTTCCCGTAATAAAATTCAGTGAAAGGTGGCTCCACCCATAATTTATGGGAAAACAAAAACAGACGAAGAAGAAGGGTTTGACAGAGGAAATGGATTTTCCTATTTCCCCATTTCTTTTTCAATAACAAATATGACAAAGAATTTATGTACAGCAAGCTGAAGCAATATGCACAGTGCCTGAGGCTTGAAAAGAATTAACACTGTACAACTCACAATTTTCAGTGGGAAAACCTATGATTACGAGACTTCATCTGTGTTGCTAAAAGCTAATAACTCTGGCTCTTAAATTACCAGTGTACATATTTACATTTTGTACAAAATTTACCGCCTCATCCTGTCTCTGACGGGAAAGAATCAGTGTGATGGCTTCATTAACTGGAAACCTGCAGCCAGAAAATACAGTGGATTCAAAATTCAGGCAGCACATGTTATGGAAACTGTCTAGTAAATCCAGCTAACAACGTATTGTTCGATATCAGGTCTGGACAGAACTTGATTTGTGACTGCTATATGCCTCAATGGACATTTACCTTAGAAGCAGTGTACCATAAATGCTTACAATAGCATGTTCACAACAAAATACAATTACAATAAAATGTTTACTGAAGCTGTTTCAACACCAAAGAAAATGCATACTTCTTGTTCTATGGTAAAATAAACTTTAAAAGGTTCAACTTACATGAAAAGTGGAACTCTAGCCAGGCAAAATAGAGCTAAATGACAATCCCCTTTGTCATTGAGGTAAGAACACTCTTCAGTCAATCACAATACTCCTGTGTACCAACAAGAAGATAAAAACAAGAAACTGCGAAATTTCTGCTGATGCACAATGGATAAGCTGAAAATAAATTTCCACTGTCGATGCAAGTACCGGTAAAATACCAGAATTTTTATACTACTGGGTACACGATCAGTTTTGATCCTGTGGCAGAGTGGGACCAAAATATTTCTCCATCGACTCTTTCTTGCGTTCAGGATCAAGGCTGCAAGCAAGGACAGCATCATTAGTTGTTCATTCTAGATCTAGAAAGTTACTTAGAACTCATTTGTCAGAAAAACTTAAAAGAAGACAACAAATAAATGATAAAAGAAGGCAGAATTGGGTTTCAATCATGGCGAACCAAAGCAAATATACTGATACGTTGCTGCTCAATTAATCAACACTTCCATATACAAGAAAATGATTATTAAGGTTAGTCCCCATATGTAGCATAGATTCTTGCAAGTTATAATTATAGTCCTGATTTTATTACAGGTCATGTTACACACTGTAATTTTAATAACACTCTTTGTAATAAGCCATCTCCTTACTTTCTTATATAAATGGTATTTTAATTATCTCCAAAAAAACCTTTAACAACAATTTATCTCCTAAATGCACAATCACAATTGATAAAATTTAATTGTGTTAAAATATAATATCAAAATTTTCAATGAACCACAAAGAATTAAAATTAATATAATAATTACCTATTTTAATATACAGAAAAATAAAACTATGGCATCTCGTGGGCTCATTTCTAGTTTAAATTCTATGTTTTTCAGTCATCAAATCCATAACAAAGCAGCATAAAAGACAGTTTAGATCAGTAAGGAGTTCAAAACTTCAAATTAAGATAATAAATCATAAAAAATATTTTGAAAGCTTGATATCTTGAAAATCTTAGTCTAATAAATCGGTAAATTAATTAAGAAAGTCAAAGGGGATGGGTGGGAGGGAGCCACAGCTCCTTTGACCTAACCCTAGATCATTGATAAAATACCTGTTTCTAAGTCCAAGGAGAGCACAGTGTAGTGCACTTGCACAAGCAGAAGCTGGAGCTATAGCAGCTGCAGGAACTGCCCGAACAGCAGTTGCCAATGCAGAACCAGCACTGGCTCCGCGTTGGTATTTTTTCAGAGGTGTCTGAACCAAAGCAGAGGCGGATTTCTCTAAGCCATCACTGATGCTCTCATAAGCCTGCCAAATTTAAACCATCAAAACCTTGTTTGAAATATAATTTGCATAAAGCATATATTTACATGTTTTTGTCACCCATACTGAATACTAGAAAAGACATGTTTAATTCTTCTAGAAAACATATGTACCAACATTAACAAGGAGGAAACCAGTTTATCTGAAAACAAGTATAACGGAATCCTTACCTGTTGAATTCCTTGTTGGGCATCTTTAGGTTGATTATGTCTCACATTTGTCTTCGTCTTGCCTTGTGAAGGCCATGATACAGGAGGAGGGATGCTTGTGAACATATATTCAGCTTGAAGCAGAAAGTCACGAGTCCCTGCTGCCAAATGCACACCGAGTCCAACAGCTTCAATTGATATACTTCGGAGGAATGCAATTGTACCTGAAAAGCAAATCTTAGATTGCACACAAGGCGAATCCAAATTCTAAACGAAAAATCTTGCTTGACACAACCTACCTCTTTGCATTCCCTTCAGTACCCTCTGATCTTTCCTGTAGTTCTCAAGTGGCAAGGAAACCAGCTTTGCAGCACCAGCACCAACAGCAACCAAGGATCGGATGGTAGGAAGGCCATGCAATACTTTATGAATCTATGTTATGAAAAAGAAAGGGCATATTATGAATAAAATATTTGCAAAACGACCAACAATATTGATACTCTCAATAAACACTCAGAAGGGTGGTAAAACCTGATTTTGAGAAATATCCTCCAGCCACTCCCCTATAATTGTTTCACATACGCTGCCCCAACCATATACACCAACAGCATGAACTTGTTTAAGTTCTAACTCAACTCCCTGCATAAAAACTTTATTTCAGTATGATAGTGACATGTCAAACACATAACATCTCTTTGCAATCACACATTTGAAGGCTAATGTACATTTATGAGGGCAGAGATACAGAGAGAGGACTAATTTTTAGTTAATAAGAGGTGCTGCAGGTATAAGTTCAAAAGCAAACAGAAAAAGCTTAATCTTTGCAAACAATTTTTCAACTTGAGGGAAGTGGAGCATTGTTAATAATGCTAGGAAGAAAGCACACTATACAACAGTCTGTTAAGTCACAACAAAAAAAGAAGAAATTTAAAAGAATTTTTGTTGATATTAATGTGTATTGTTGATAGGATGATAAAAGAGTAGTAAAAGCTCACTTAAGCAGGGAGGTCCAGCATGTGTTTGGAACAGTACCAAACTAGAATAGGACATTTTATAGATCCTTTCTCCTTAATGAAAATGCCATTGAAATCATGCATAGCCAGCATATATAGAGTGTAAAATCGAAATATTGTCCTACTTCACTAATGGTTTAATTAAGGTGTAAACAATTCAAAAATTAAAAAGCCAAAATAAAACATAACAAAACCAATAAACAGTCGCAGCATCAAATGTAACACTGGAAAATACATAACGGCATCCCCAAAAAAGTGGCAAAAGAAAGAAACAGTTCACCTTCCAAGGAACAATGTTTACAAGTTCCACATATTTTCCACCTTTCAGTGCAGCCAGATCAACATGGTGGGGAGTATAGTCAACTCGAACAAGAAAAGGCCATATATCAAACTTCTGAAAAAAAATTTGTTTAATCAGTATTCAGTAAATAAGTAGATAAAATAAAAAAAAATCCAAACAATACCCTACCCTCCTCCCCACACCACCACCCCCCAAAAAAAAAAAAAAGAAAAAAAGGCAGAAAAGGTGACAGTACCCATAGATTAACCAGCAAAATTATCTCACAGATTAGCCCAAAGCCCAAGTTGGATCATTCAATCACTCATCAAAAACCACACAAGGTATCAGAATAACACAAATAATGCCAAAGTGATAAAAGATAGAATAAAGAAAAAGAATATTGTCTTGCCAACCTCTCCTACCATAACTAGAATCATATCATAATTAATGTTGATACATTCTAATCACATGTTCATTTGCTACATCAACCACTAAGGTGGCAACACACACAAAAGGACTAATAATGAAAATCCAATTTAAAAGTGAAGCAAGAATTCGACAGTTTAATAAAAATATGAATTCATCCACACTTGCCTGAAAATAAGGGAGCAAAGCTTCATTTGCAATGCCATGACCAGCAAGATTATTGGTCTTCCTTACCAACAAATCAGGATCTTGAGGACAACCTGTAGGCTGGTCAATTGATGAGCTTCTTTCACCAAAAAAGCTTATGAGAAAATCAAGTTGGCTTTGATGAAGATGTAATAGCATAGGAAGGAAAGCAATACGTAACCTGAAAGAAAACAAAAAGCAAAGCAATCAAATTGGTTCATCAGAAGCGAATGGATAGATTCAGAAACAGAAATAAAACAAGCAGAATAATGGTGACAACAAACTGTGGTTCTAACATTTGCTTCTGCTATGAATTGCATCTAACACAATAATAAATTATGGTCAAACCTGTGGTGGCAGCCTATACCATTTTGATAACACAAATTCTTGTCTTTTAGAAATTATTACAAAAATAATTAGCAAAGCAAGGCTCCATTAGAAGAATACAGCACATAGAATTAAAACACGACTTCATACATATGTCGACTAATAAAGTGATTTTCAATTCTTTTTCTTCCATTGTTGTAATACTATGATGAGTAATTGAGGGTCTAATAAGTGATAACAAAGAAGGCTGTCACTAAGGTTCCTATCAGATCAGCATCTGAAACTCTAAGCAGACGGTGATGGACCCAAGAGGGGCAGACCAGCCCAAAACCTGAAACTATGAAAACTAAAGTGGCCAATTCGACTAAAAACGAGTCCTCACCAATTGAACAGTGATCAACTAAATGATAATTAATTTAGGACATGCATATGGCAATGTGTTTCATGGAAAGGCTGACACATAAGTTTCCTCAATGCAACATCAGAGAAAAGATTCAGTGCTCATTCAAAATTATAAGAAAAGCAGTAAATATACCGGTATTCCTCAAGAGGTGTACAAGGATCTGGTCTGACAGCTTCTAGGTCCAGTTTGAATGCCTTTGAAGAGGATTCTCTAGGATGACCTTTCGAATCATAGTATCCTAGCACCTACAAGTTAAACAAGGATAAGAAAAGTTCAAAATTTTGTTTATATAAGGCAGGTAGAGTCAATTATTCAAAGTATAATGATAATTTACATACCAGTTTCCATGGGGCATTTGTGCTCTCGTCATAAAGATGAAAATCATGGACTGAAAGAGAAAGCTTGGACACAGATATTCCACCCGCTGGAAAAACGTCATATTGAAATCCTATCCCAGATACTGCAAGCTCTAGACATACAGTTGTATCCCTTCCATGTATACTTTTGGACTGCTTATTATCTTTTCTAGTTTCACGCCAGTCAGAGCCAGTATACATTCTCCATCTAACACTAATGTTCTTAAGGAGTACACGTCCTATGACATTGACCTTATCATCAGGAAAACTACAGTCACCATATGAAAGCTTGCCTTCCACAATTTGTTTCAAACCAGCTTGCTCACTTGGTTCTGAAATGTGGTTTTCTACAATTCTTAAAGAAGTATCGTTATACCATCCATAATTCTCCCTTCCAAGATCACCCTCCCCCACATGCATGGATTTGTATTTAAGGACCTCATTTGATGATTTTATTCCTGTAGATAACTCTGTAAGGGGGCGTAAGTCAGATAAGCAGTAATTTTCTATGAATTCTGGGGTACAACCTTTTGGCAAAAAGGAAGTTTGACTACTTTCAAGACCTACCCCATTCACAAGTAGATCGTGAGAAAACATCTCAGCATTTTCAAAACTTAAGCTACAAGTCTCTTCAGCAACACTTTCCTCAAGGGGAAGGTGAAATTGAGACTCAGAAGAATTAAACTGGAAGGTCTTATTTCCATCCAAGCAAAATGCATCTTCACATATCTCATCCATCAAGCCAACCACCCCACATTTACTCTCTATATCTACATCAGATGTATGAATTTGAGAAGTTGATGGGCCAAAGTCACAACTTAAGACCCTACTTTTCTCATCATTCCTCTGTTGTGCCTGCTGAAAATTATTCCACCGTGTTTGTAAGTGGACAATTGATTCCTCTAGATCAGGGGCAAATAACTGTTGGAGTTGAGCAGCCAAGCGAATCAAACCAGATGTGGTATCGTGGCAGGTTTCCACATAAATTTGAGATTTAGAACATCCTACCTCCCAGAGAAGGCTATTGTTACAGTTAGTTTTCACAACAGCTTCAATAAGTGCCTCCCGAGCAACTTTAACATAACCACCCTGATTAAGTTGATCAACACTGTAAGTACCCCCAAGTTTGTCACACTCTGAGACTGCACGAAGAAGAAGACCCAGATCTTGTACCCTAATATTATATTCATTATACATGGAATCTGCCAGGACTGAATTCGAAAGGCAGAAGGACGATGCAGCTAAAAGGCAAGCCACATAGGGTTCGGACAAGTCTTCTCTGGCATTTAAAGAAGCAGACTCTGAAGCAAGAACTCCATTATGAAAAGCCAAATTCTTTAAGTGCGGCTCATAACTCAAGGCAACATCAACCAATTTAAGAACAAAAGAAACTCTGTGAAAGGGTGTGTCTAAGTCTCTTTTCTGTAAACTGTTATCAACAGATTGTTCAGAGTCCATCGAGGGCAAACTGAAAAAAGAGGATATCACGTCCATCCAATCCAAACGACCACCTACCGCAACAATTGTGCTGCATCTCACAGTTATAGATGTAAAATCTTGGCACCTCTCTGGCTCCCAGAAGTGTACAATATCTGAACCAGCCAACCTAGATGATAAAGCATTTGAACCTCCTCCATCACCACGTTTCATTGTTGAGTTGCTACATGAGATTAAAAGAAACTCCTGATCTTGAACCCCAGAAACTGAACCCCATAATGTACCTTCACTGTGGGTTAACCATAGGAAACTGGAACCCGTAATACCCCCAATATTCGAGACAGACAGCAAATCAGCTTTCTGAATTTTCAGTTTCAGACAACCCCATGATCCTGGAAGCTCACTCTGCATTAGACCTTTTGCATTTTCAACAGCATCTGGTCTGATCAAAATTTCTATAGAATCACATTCCAGTAGAACTGAAGTTTGAGAAATGGAATGCTCTTCTTTGCTACAGGTTGCATCATGGGAAAAACATGATAATCCAGCAATCATCTGGTTTAAAAGGTTATATACGCCACTATATTGAGAACTGTCTAGATCAACTATAACAGGAAACAGATGAATGTGAATAAAAAATGCAGAGCTGAAAATTATCTCCTGTCGTGTTTGAGAACTTATATCATCCAGATCTTTCAGTGTAGTAGTAACAGTAGCAAACTCATAACCTTTCCCCATGCATTTATTTCCGCTCCTGTTTTCTTCTAGAGTTGCCAAGAACTTGGCTCTCTCAGCTATCCAAGGGCCAGTCACATCACCTTTCTGCCAATACAGACTAATGACAGAAAAACACCCAGTCCTATTGCTGACAGACAAAACCTTTTGAGCAGAAAATTTATGATTCTGCATACCACCATGGTCAATTCCA
Organism: Theobroma umbraticum; assembly: GCF_002168275.2. Classification (NCBI taxonomy): domain Eukaryota; kingdom Viridiplantae; phylum Streptophyta; class Magnoliopsida; order Malvales; family Malvaceae; genus Theobroma; species Theobroma umbraticum. The sequence goes on along the minus strand of NW_018397254.1, from coordinate 7,585,339 downwards.
ATACCATTTTTAGGAGTAGATGTAACCAAATAAAAGCCAAGATTACCAATATTCAAGTGCAAAGAACATGTGGTAGATGAAGAAAACTGTTTTTGCAAACTTCCATCAAAATGTGGACTATCATCTTGCATTCCATCCTTCAATGTTGATGGTGAAGAAATATCAAGAACAATAAATTGATTCCATGAAGAGTATCCTCCATCATCTTTACCACTTTTAAAAGGGAAACACAGAATTACTCTTGCATTGAGGATTGATATGTTACCTCGCAAAGTTTCTGCTGAAGACAAGGTTGTAATGCTAGGGCCAGAACCACTTTTCACATGCCGATAAGATGATTCACACTTCTCATTGCAATGACCAGATGAGAGCTTCTCACTATTACTACCCATTTCACCAGATTTTCCAACTTCCTTCAAGAGATCTGATAAAGTCTTTATCAAGCTGAAGCTAAACCAAAAGATAAGAGGTGGAAGTTTCAAGGAGAACGATGTTGGCCCTGAAAAACTACCATCCGATGAACTAGAACTCACAGTACATTGGTAATGAGTGACACCAGAAGTTGTAAACAACATAATTTTGACCAGATCACCCTTGTCTATGAATGGAAAATCAACAGAAACTAACCCACCAAATTCATCAGATGATCGATCTCCAGCAGATGAAAACAGAGGGAGAGCACGCTGAACTTCAGCTTGCAGATTTCTGATTGAACAAGTTCGACTGTCAATGTTATTGCCACAATGCCCCCCATCCTTCTTACAGCACAAATAATCAGCAGCTTCAACATGCTTCACTACTCCTTCAAACCTCATTTCTTGAGGACATACCTGTTTACCTTATGCATGTTTCAAGTTAGTGTAGATATGTTGTGAAGAACAAACATAAAAAATATGTTTCAATAATAGATGGGGAAGGGAAAAGGGGATTCTCCAAGTATAATATTACCTGCACAACAAGAGAGATATCTTTGCATTCCATGCCCAAATAATGAATATTGGAACTGATATTGATTTGATCACCATTTAGATCAGACAAATGATCCCAAACTTCATCATGAAAGGACAACACAATAGAAACTCCAGCAAAGGCTGCCTTAAGGTTAGTTAGAACATGCTGCTGTTCTGTTTAGGAACAAGGGAAAATAAATGTTAAACAAAATCACATCTGCCAAAGACTGAAAATAATTGTTCATGAGGATGTGTAAGATAACAACAATGATAAAAATTTCATCAGGTGTCAACTACATGGATCAGATTGTGGCCTTAAGCTCCAATTATGACCACATATGTGCAACAGCAATAAAATCAACCATGCTCAAAGTGCACTTATATCTCCTAGATCTTAATCAACAGCCTTGCTTACAAACATCAACAGGCATTGTTGGTTACAAACGGATGCACACAATGCTGTCTTTTCTTTTTTTTTTTTGGCTTTTTCTTTTTCTACAACAAAATTATTACTTAAAGACTTAAATCCCTTCAACTCATTCTAAAAGAACCAAATTTCCATCAGGAGCCACAAAAGTTGAAAACATAGCACATACCAGAAGGAACATGCAAAGATCCAGATGCAAGGCTAGATGCAGCAGTTATCGCACTGAAAACAGAACATGTCCAGTTCCACATTCCACTGCTTCCCAAAGCTGATCGTGAACTTCTCATTCCATCCAAACACTCAAAAAATTGGTCCACGCTATACAGATGCCAGAAAGCCAACATATAAGAAGAAATACATTGGCAAATATTTATGATAGAAGATCTTGAAAGGTAAGTTTAGGCATTAAATTCTCCTTCAGTAATAAATGATGCAGAAGCATTAAAGGAAGTTACTTTTTTCATTCTTGTTTATAAATTTCTAGAAATGCTTTTGTCAAGAACCTAGGCTTAGATACTAATTAGAAATTTGTAAGACTCCAAAGGAAAAAAAAAAGGAATGAATAAACAGAGATAACAAGTAGAACAATGATTGTAAATACTACATGCATTTTAGGACTGCATTTTTTTCATGGCATTTTATATAATTTTACCGCTTGTTGGTATGATATAGAGGAAAAATAGAATCCTAGAATTTCTGATGCAAGTTCCTAATCCCTTTCACAAGAACTGTACAGAAAATTCAGTTGTCCATTAAGTGATACCAACCTTGCCCCAAAATCAACTTCTTCTCCAATACAGTCTCTCTGGCTTTTGCCAACAGAAATTGGTACCCAATTAGGTATAAGATGTGAACCAGGCAGCACAACTTCAGCTACAGGTTCTTGCACATGCAAGGAAGTACAATCTGAAGAAAAACTACCCTGATTTTCTGTCACTTTATCGATTATAGTCACAGCAGAAACAGGTACAGATGATTGGAATTGAGAATTGGAATTCAAGTATATAGAGTCTGCTGTCTCATAGTGCATAATATTCCCCCCAACTTTGTCAAAATTTTTGTAAGTTTCCCATGAAAGTAAGAACCATTTAATTGTACTAGGTTGAAATCTTAATTCTATAGGGTCAATAGAAACATCCACATCCACTTTGCGAATGTCCAAGGAACCATTCTTCCAAGGAATGCTTAGCATCAAATTCCCTGAAAATCCACCTCTTTTCCCTGACATGATTGGAGTAGTAGTATTTGAAGGCAAGCAATCTGAAAACAATCCAGAAAAAGTCATTCCTGACATGCGTGGAGAGCAAGATTGATTGTCAACATCCTCCATATGAAGGATCTCGAGTACAGCTCCTTGGAATTTAACAAAGTTCATAAGTTGACTAATTCCAAGAAAACTTTGTGCTCTAGCTTCATAAGCTAAACCAGCATCCTCTGAAACACAAGTCCCGCATTCTGTTTCTGATATCCGGAGCACCAAAGCCCCATGGCAGCCCACTTTTTCATCCTTCTCTAGTGATGGATCAAATGCAACAATTAGCTTTTTAATCTTTACATTAAAACTGGTAAGAAACCATTTTACCATCTTTGCAATAGTCTTTACACCTTCATGGACATCATCAGACTTCCCAGCACTTCCTGCCATGTCATTCGAAAATTTCCCCAAGTCGTTCTGCATATAGTGGTTACCATCATCACTAGAACTACAATTTTCATCTGCAGTTGAAAAATGATTCTTCGAACAAGGAGCAAGCAATAGCTCAAGTTCATCAACCTCAACTTGACATCCTTTACCTTTCCAAGGCATTTTAACTAACAAAGAGCCTATAGACCCCTCTTTTATAACCAAAGATGCTGCTGGACCAAACTGAAAAATCACACACAAAAGGAGCAATATAACCATGAGAGAACAGATTGAATAATCTAAATGTAAAAGAAAAAAAAGAGAGTATTGCCCTTAGTTGCCCTCTACGTTCTGCTAATATCCTTACCAGAACCCTGGTTACGAAAAGGCATACCGGAAACCTAGAGTCTCGTGTGGCAATAAATACCACTTGAACCCTGCTCTAACAATATTGCTACTCTTATCTAAAAGAAGTACATGGAGTACTTGGTTCCACTGATCTTCATTTTGGATTTTTTCCGTTCCACAGATAGATGTGATGCCTGTATCCTATACTCATATAAACACTAGCTTGAATTCTAACGAAGTACATGCTCTTAGGAAAGTTCAAAGCAAACAAACATTGAATTTACTTAATTAACATAAGACAATTGTATATATTCTTCTTCTTCTTCTTTTTTACCGTCAAATAAAAAGTTCACAGAATTTGAAGACTTAATCATAATTAAGCAGACTTCTTATTCAGCTTCATGAAAACGTAAATTTAAAATTGAACCCCAAAAAAAAAAAAAGCCACAACAAAAAGCGGCGTACCTTCTGGTTAAGATAATCGACGTTAAGGGCGAGATCAGAGAGCTGGATGGTGCCTTCAGTAAGCTGAACATCAAGCTGGTCCAAATCAATATCCCCCAAAATAAATTGCCCAAGCTTCTTCTTCAACAAGAATTTAAACACCCTCTTCACCGCCCACCGAGAAAACACCGCCTCAGCCGATTTCGCTATATTATTCCACGCGCCAAACATCTTGTCCCTTCTCAAATTCGCCGCCGTTCCAATCCAAACTCGCAGCGAATTGGAGAAGGCGAGAAAGGTCCTTTTTTTCTTTTGCTCCGGTTTTGGAGTTCACGGTGACACTAGGGTTTTGAAAGGGTAAGTTCTGTGCTCGTGATGGAAGATTGCGACTTCCATCAAGAGCGCGAAACGATGAGGGAGAGAGAGCGAATGAGGATTTTGTGATGAGAGAGAGAGAAAAAAATAAAGGATTTATTTCGAAGGGGGAGTGGATTGATTTTGATGAAATTGAATGACCTTTTGTTCAAAGTTTTCGGATGTTTGGAATCAGAGACGAACTTGTCCCTTATGTACGCTACAAATATTTACCTGTTATTTTTTGGTCTACTATAAGTGACCACCTTCTTGGGTTTCATTAACGGTTACGTCTTTAATTTTGGAACCACCATTGAGTTTATCAAACCATTTCTTTTCTTTCTAAAACTCCTCTTAAAAAATTGGATTTAATAGTATAAGCCAGTACGTCTTTACTGTTGAGATTTCGTCTCTAATAACATGTCACATAAAAATTAATATTTATACAAATAATATATATATATATATATATATATTCTCTTAACGCTATATTTGGAAATGGTGCAGATCATTTCAATGGTGAGATTTAGCCAAAAATAGTAATTTTTTAACGATATTGGTAAAGACGTCGTTTTACTTGTCGTTTTATTTTGACAGCTTGCATCATTTCAAATTTATTGGACTATACCGATCTACTTAGTTACCAAGTCATTGGAACCAAAAGTCTTATCTCTCCTTTATCTTAATTGACATAGGATCGAAGCTTTGGCAGCCAATTATTCAGCGACGATAAAAGAAAACGTCCTTTCAAGTTAAATACAGGCATCTTTTCCCCCTTTCTAACTTTGCTTTTAAAGCAAGGATTCCTTGAACCGTGAAAACGGCGATTCCTTGAAACAAAAGACTGACGCTGTGTCACGACATGCGACTAATTAAGAAACACAAACCTCAATATTATATTATTATCCCAGGTTCTGAATTCCAGCACGTGATTGCAAAAAATGTCTTGACACTCCAAAATATTTCCTTACATGAATTTTAATTTTTTTTTCTTCTTTCTCAATTTTGTGAAAGTTAGTTTAAATTTGAAGAGTTTTAATCATGACATTATACTTTTAAAAATTTATTTTTTATTTTATTTAATTAAAATTTTATATTTTATTTTGTATAATATATATTATAATTAAAAAATAATTAATAATTATTAATCAAAATATTATTTATCATTTTATATATATATATTATACTAATGTTAAGAAGAAAAAAATTTACGTAATTAATTATAATTTATTTTAAAGTTTTTTATATATTATGTCTTTCAATTATTTGCATGTATTTTTTATAGAATGACAAATATATTTTTTTATAATTAGAATAAATGAATTCGATTACTATTCTTTAAACAAAAAATCATATATCAATTAATAAATTAAATATTCAAGTGTAGAATGATAAATATTTTTAATATTTCATTGTTTTGTTTTAAACTTATTAATTAAAGTATTATACAGATAAAATTTAAACAAAGCATTCGGGGATGCGAATTTCACATCATTTAAAATTGTGACATATTGTCGGTAAGAGTTAAAGATCAATGATGTCACAAGTGATGATTAATTATTATTTTTATACTTTGTAAACGGTCCATGAATGTGATGGTGGTGTAAATAATTTCAATCGTTGACACTAATCGCATTTAATCCTCACTTAATCGGTTTCATTGAAGACATATGAAGAATGGTGAGTGTCTAGCTGCGGTCCCAAATTAGCATTCCTCAATGCTCTTTTGTTTATGGATTTGAATTTATTAGCATTAAAGATGAATTATAGTATTTGAAATTCAATAAAATTGTATTAACCTCTAAAAACAATCATAGGCCAAAGTGTCGGACATCCAAGCTGGGCGGGCCTGTCTCAGGAGGAATGATATGTCGTGACGGACCAATAGTTAGATTCTGCAATCCAGCCTGGGAAAACGCACATCAAAAAAGATTTAAAAATGTAAAACGACAAGCTACCGATTGCAAGGCATGGTCTGACACTTGCCAAAGAGAACGAATAACACGTGGGTCTATCCTGATGTAATCATAACCTCCCACGGAAAAAGTTTTAGTTATCTTTAAATAATAATGTTTTAAAAATAAAAAATAGAATTATTAGCAGATAAATTAAAAATTAAAATATATTTATTTTATTATTATTTTAAAATTATTAAAATATAAATATTACTTTTTATTACACTGTTTGTGATATGGTTTTTATTTATAGTTTTGCATATTTATGACAAGATTTTAAAAATAATTTAATTTTATAGTATATTTTATTAATTTATGTTAAATTATAATGAGGTTATACTTATTGTAACGTTTAAAAATATTATAATTCTTTTTAAATATTTAGATATTTTAAACTTATTTGATACTAAATTTTACATATTTTCTCTTTATTTTCATAAATTTATATTAAAATTTAAAAATATTATATTTTTAACATTAATTTTTTTATTTAATTATGTGAAATTTTTTTTGTGTAAAAATTTTTAGTAGCTAGAATGAGAGATAGACATTACTTTAAAGTTGTTTTGAAAAAAAATAATTTTTTTTATTTTATGATAAGTAAATGACTTTTTACTTTTACTTTTATATATTTGTGTTAAGTTTTGATGAAATAAATTTTTATTTTATCATTCAAATTACTTATTTAATAAAGTAATTTTTATTATTATATTTTATTGCATTTAAAATCATTATAATTTATTTGATTACTACATTTTTTACACATTTTATTTAAGATGATATGTAATTTTATTCTTATCTTCAAGGGTTTATATTATAATCTTAATAATTTTTAAATATTAACATTTTATTTAATTATGTAAAATTGTATTTTTCAAGCAAAAATGTATAATATTTAGTTTAAAAAATACAAATTATTGTAAAATTATTTTAAAAAAGCTAAAAAAGAAGAGAAGGAATTTTAATTTAATATTAATTAAAAAACAACCTATTGACTTATATTTATTTGCAAATTAAATATTAATCTCTAATGATTGATTTTAATCACTTTAGAAATAAGGTCAAAGTGACCGTAAGGTGGAAGTCACCAATCATAACACATGGCAATCACGCGCGGAGAAAGGCGATTAGGCAAATCTTTCGGTTCGTCCGGATAATTACATAACATTTTCGACAAAATCCAAGATGCGAAGACAAGAAGGCCGGCGTTTCCTCGTGTTGTGCGTTTTGGGGAATGGTAATGATATTTGCTTTCATAGCCGATGCCTCCGAGAACAGTAACCACAAGATAGAGTAAATTTCTACCTCCAACTAAGTACCAAAATCCAATCCTAGTACTGACAATTAGGGAAGGACTATTTCTTTCGAATAAATCAACGAACCCCTGAATCACAGAGAACAAAAAAAAAATGGAGCTTAAACCTGGCTTATCAGCTCTGGTCACTGGTGGTGCTTCCGGGATTGGTAAACTTTCCAAAGCTTTCCTTTCTTTTATCATATTGTTATCCAGGATTGGTTATTTCAGTTTAGCTGGAGTATTAATTTCACTGTCTTCGATGGAAAATAACTTCCAAGAATTCATCAGTTGATCGGTGTGATTTAGTGTAGTAGCTTTTGAATTGCTTACGCTTGAGATTGTGAAGCAGATGAATTAATTTGAATTTGTGTTGAATTATGTGCAGGTAAAGCCTTGAGCTTAGCTTTGGCAGGGAAAGGAATATTCGTGACAGTTGTGGATTTCTCCGAAGAGAGAGGAAAGGAAGTTGCATCTCTGGTTGAGAAAGAGAATTCCAAATTCCACAGAAACTTAGGGTTTCCATCTGCTATTTTTGTGAAATGCGACGTTACTAACACTAGTAAGTTCCATTGGATATCCGTTTTCTCAACTGCTAAGAGGCTTGGTTGTTTCAGATAATTGCAATACTATTTTTTATAAGTTTTTGCTTCTTATTTGAATAGGAGATATAACTCTTGCATTTGAGAAGCATTTGGCTACGTATGGAGGATTGGATATTTGTATTAACAGCGCCGGCATCAGTAATCCAGTACCATTCCGGAAGGATGAAACTGATGGCACTAAGACATGGAGACATACAATTAATGTCAACCTCATTGCCGTTGTTGATTGTACACGCCTTGCGGTAATGCTTCAACTCGGACTTTCTGGAAGTTTCCTTGATAGCAGTCCTAGGGGCAGCAATGGATAATAGTCTTGAGTTTTTGAACAGATTAAAACTATGCAAGCTTTGCAAAAGCCAGGGGTGATAATCAATCTGGGATCCTCTGCAGGTCTTTATCCCATGTACATGGACCCTATCTACTCTGGCTCAAAAGGTTTGTGGGTTCATTTTGCCTCAATTTGACTGTTTTCAGTGATCTTTTAAGTTAGCTTATAATCTTTCTTCTGCATCGTTATACACACATAAATCCACACATCTTTTAATTTTTAAATAATGCATTAATAAGGATATTGGTTAGGAATTATCACCAAGTCATATTTTCTCATACTATTTGCTGAGATAATGAGATTATTGCCATGAAAGGGCAAATGGATAAATTATGAATGGGTTGGTATGGATAAAGATCTAAGCAAAAGAGATCTATCTACATAATTCTTGCATGTAACACATTTATGTAATTTGATCGTTTGCTTAAAACATCTGTTTCTCCAGGTGGTGTTGTCATGTTTACTAGATCACTAGCTCCTTACAAACGTCAAGGAATACGTGTCAATGTTCTTTGCCCTGAGGTAAAACTCTAGTTTTAAGAATTCTGGACGTTCTCAATTAGCACAGCCTCCTTGAAATGTCATAAAAGTAATCAGTGATTTGTTTTTACTAGTGTATATTATTTTTTTGGTAGGAGAGAGGGGGGTTCTTTCGGGATTGGAGGATGTTATTATGTCTACAAACTATTTCTATTATATAACTTGCCTTTGAATTTGGATGTAGTTTGTTCAAACAGACATGGGAGAAAAAGTGGGCCACAGATATATTTCTCTAATGGGAGGCTTTGTGCCAATGGAAATGGTGGTGAAAGGTATCTTTTATGGAATAGTCTCTGTTCAGTGAAATCTTATTTGGGGCAATGAGCGTCAGGAAATTCTTATTTTGTGTTCCAGATTAAGAATTTTTTCAAGTCGTTTCTTCTTCCTTATTTATGCAATGATAAGTATAAAAGCAAGATGCTTTAATTAATTGAAAACATAATAACGCATTCCCCCTTGGGTTTATCAGTGCATTTATTTGAGACCCAATCAAAGATGAGCTCTATCTGATCGAAAGAAAGACTATGGGTTAGGTCCCACTTGCTTGTCATTTTCTTTTTCAGAGGCTTGTCGTTGACAAACTTTCAGTTATATAAACGATGAAATTAAAACCAAGTCTTTGCATGTCAGATCGCTTCTTGTTCCTCAAAAGTTTTCTTCTACTTCCTCTACTTCTGAAAAACTTAATTTCCTATTTTCTAAGCACCTTTGCTTTTCTAGGTGCTTTGGAGCTTATCATGGATGAGAGCAGAGCTGGTTCTTGCCTATGGATTACAAATCGCAGAAGCATGGAGTATTGGCCCACTCCAACAGAAGAAGCAAAATACTTGTTGCGTTCTTCCGCAAGTTCCAGGAAAAAAATCTCATTACGAGCTCCTTTAAGCACCCAACTTCCTCCGAGTTTTGAGAAAGTGTAAGTTAAATGTCATATGGCTTCAGTTTTGAGTTATTTAAGTACAATTCTTGGGTTGGCCAGCGTAAAACCCTAGATTTGGTTCTTGCATGGTTGCAGAAAGGTATAATTTTGAGATAACATGTAAGAATCTAGAGGTTTTTATTTAGTAGACATTTTTGAACTTGATTACTTTTATTATTGGCGTAGGTTGAATGTCAAGATCTGCTTCAATTGAGACAGCTACCAAGGCCTTCCATTTTTAAGTAACCCATTTGTCTTTAGAAATTGTGAACTCCTCAAATTACTGAAGATGAAGTTTATTCTGAAACATTCGTGTAAAAGAAAATCCTAAAAACACCTTTCCTTCTATTGCCCTACATGTCATTGGCAGCAAACTATAGCAACTGCCTCCAGTTCATCCTGAAATCTGATACCTCCTCATTCTGGATGTCTACACTAATCTAATAGCAAAGTCTGCAAAAAAGAAAAAAGATAGAAAAAGAATCAGGAAGAACAAGATATGGGGGTAGGTGAAGTGTAATAAATCTTGAATAAAAATAGATGGGTAGGTGAAATGTAATAAATCTTGAAAGATAGGTCTGTGGAATATAGAAAATATAGACAGGGTGAACTGCTAAATTTACCTTGGCAGGCTGAATATTGAGGGGCATTTATGATGAAAGCTTATCTACTGTCAAGTGTCAACTGCTTTTACAGCATTTAACTAATATACATTACTTTTTTCATCATTTTCCCTACTATTTAAAATTTCCACATCTGCTTATTAATTTCAAACTTATGTCCTTGGCCTTGGTGAATTAACTAATAGTACATTACGTTTTTTTATCATTATTTGTCCTACTGTTTAAGATTTCCTCATCTGATCATTAATCTCAAACTCTTAACTCACAGAAGTAAGCTAACATAAATATTTTCCGGTCAACTTTCTTTTCTATTAATTACCAGTAATCCTTGTAAAAAATAGGATGTGTCTGTTGGTTTCTTACAGCTACTTACCGGTGCCTTTTTTCTCTTCTTCTTCAGAGTTGTGCATACTTTGAGTCACCATTTTCGTGATGCTACTCATATAGTACGTGTTCCATTGAAACTACCTATTGAATCGGATCATGTTCTTCTGAAAATCATTTATGCTGGTGTGAACGCAAGTGATGTAAGCTTTTTAGTATCCTTTAAATGATTAATTTAATTTTGCCTTTTCCTTTATTTTCCCCTTTTTTTAATTAAATGTTTGTGTGCACTCATTGTTTCTAATTTATTGGGAGATGTGTAAGATTCTTGTTTAAGAAATGAAGCTATATGTAAGAAGGTAGAGATGACACCAATTGACTAAATATTGAAAGCACGGCTTAGATGGCAATGACTAGGACATGCGCAACAAAGGATGGGAGAATCACCTTTAAGTGAGTGATTTAATAGAGGTGAAATGTCTAGAGGCTTGGAGGATAACCCAAAATCATGTAGATTGATGTTGTAAGGAGTGATTTGGCATCTTAACATGTTCTTGAGAGTATAGCCTTGCATTGTGTGGATTAAAGAAAAGGGTTAACTGAGTTTAAGAATGTAGGATATATATTTGGAGAGAGCACAGTGGGTGGAGACTTTGAAAAGAAAACGAAAGAGAAGAGATGGATGAAAGAAAGGAATTCCTTCTTAATTTTGGGGTACTTTCAAGCCAAGGGGAGAAAACAGATCACTTGGATCTAGTGGCTGTGGGTTCTTTGCCTCTGAAGGATCAAAGCTTGGGAAAGTAAGAAGGGGAAATGGTTAGCAAACCGCTTATTTATCCTCATTTACTATTAAATAACAAAAACAATTCTGTTTATCTTTCTTTTCCTACAAAGACAGTGAGGGTATGGGTGAGGTATGAAAGAGAACAAGTCTCATGATTTTCTTCTTCTTTCTTCATTAAGCTTACTGTTCGTTAGTAAATATTACTATGCTGAGTATTTCTGCCTTTGTTCAAATAAATTTGTCAGTTACTGCTCTTTGATGTATAATTATGTACTATCTACTTACATGTATATACTTGAATGACATGTTACACACAGGTGAACTTTAGCTCAGGTCGTTATTTTCAAGGCAGCAATAAAGACCTTAGTACCCTTCTTCCATTCGATGCCGGATTTGAGGTGCGGGAAAAATATTAACTTAAAATGCTAACTTTGGTAATATAGTTCAATTATGCTGATATCATATGGTTCATTCGTTGTAAAATCATCACTGCATGTGATAGCTAGTTGACTTCATGTTATTTTGTTGTTCTAGGCAGTGGGAATAATTGCTGCAGTTGGAGATTCTGTAAGTGATTTGAAAGTCGGAACTCCTGCTGCAGTCATGACTTTTGGAGGTTATGCTGAATTCATAATGGTATAATATTCATTTTTGTTTGTTTATTATTTTTATGAAGAACTTATTTCAATATTTTTTTTCATACCTTTTTCTACTTAATCATGAACCTACTAAAATTAATTGTTTAGTTAATAAATATTATTGGATATTGAACAAAACATAGGTCCCTTCAAGGCACATACTTCCCATTGGTAGACCTGACCCTGAAGTTATTGCTATGCTTACTTCAGGATTAACAGCATCAATTGCGTTGGACAAGGTACCTCATTGTTCTAATTTTTCTTATTTAGAAGCAAAGTTTCCCATTCTCCCAACCCCCTTATCATTCATGAACTCCTTTTTCCCTCGTCACGTGTCTGTATGTGTCTGAGTTCTGCTCCCTTGTAAGATTTTGTGGCCATATTCTCTTCTTTGTTCATTTTTTTCTAACTCTACATTGTAGCCCTCTGTTGTTTTCTTTTCTCTGAAACCTTTTCTATCTCCTTTTCTTTGACCTTATAGGCTGGTCAGATGGAATCCAGAAAAGTTGTCCTCGTAACAGCTGCTGCTGGAGGGACTGGACAATTTGCAGTCCAGGTTCGTATAATAATGAGAAGATATTTCTCATTACTTGAATTTGTATAAGCTGTATCTGACAGTTGCCAACTTTAATCTGGACTAAACATTATCAATTCATTTTTTTCCCTATTGTTTGTTTGAATAAAGAGTGGCTTTTTTATTTTATTATTATCTTATTGTACTTTCATGCTTATCTTAGTTTTCTACATATTGAATTATTATATTTCATTCATTTGCTAAAACATCAAACACATATTTTATATGACCATCATAATTCCTTCCTCTATGGCAAATGTAGTTCTGTACTTGTTCAGTTTAGTGTTATCTTATGATTGTATTTTCAACATAATATTGCCTTTTATTTCCTTGATATATCATTTCTGTAAGCTCCTAACCCCACCTTTTTTGGGCAGTAAGCAAAAATGTTAATCATAAATACATATGCAGCTTGCAAAACTGGCAGGAAATAAAGTTGTTGCCACTTGCGGAGGGAAAGAAAAGGCAAGGCTTTTGAAAGAATTGGGTGTTGATCGAGTCATAGACTATAAAATTGAAGATATCAAAACTGTACGTATCTGAAATTCTTATTTTAAAATTTTCTTCTTTTTTCACCATTCTACCTTTTTCTTTTCTTATTTCGTTTTTTGGGGCAGGGGTATTCAGGTTAGGAAGATGAAGTTAACTTCATTGGTTTCATTCAAAGAAATATTTTAGTGAATAAAATTTGATTACATGAGTGCAACTGTTTTAACTCGATCACTTGGATTTTAAGATTTTTTAACATTTAAGTACTGTTGTATCTCATTGTCTCTGTATGATATAATTGAAGTCATTTGAACTCTCAATTAAGAGGGATTGTTGTCTACTTTGCTGGTTTTCCAATGGTTGCATCCTTTAATCATCATCCATGGCCTGGCTTCTGAGATTGATCTCAACACCTTTTCTGTGATCTTACTAAGATCTTGGGTGCTATCCTTCAATCATCATCCATGCCCCGACTTTTGAGATTGATCTCAACACGGAAGGAACATCTATGACTTTGTAGTTTTCCAGGTTCTCAAGAAGGAGTTTCCTAAAGGGGTCGACATCGTCTACGAATCTGTTGGTGGGGACATGTTTGATTTATGCTTGAATGCTTTGGCTATCCATGGACGACTCATTGTGATAGGAATGATATCTCAGGTTGTTTTTCTATAATGAGCTAACAATTTTTAAAGAACTTTTGACACATAGCTTTTAGTTTTTAACGTATTTGATATTGAGTTTGCATGTTATCTCTTTAGCTCATATTTGATTTTTTTTTTGGTAATTTTAAAGATGGATATTTGTTAAAAAATACATTAAATTTGCATGAATTTGGAGTGCAGATTTATTTGTTTCACTGCTGCACTCTATGGATATATTAGTTGTGTTTGTGAGAACAAACTATGCATTCCCAATCTTACATAAAATATATATTTTTTTTGATAGGCGCAATCTTACATAATATTCTTACTACTGAATTGTTAATTTACCCCAATACAATCTAGTTAATCTTCATGTATGCAACTTTTATAGCTTCTGATGTTTTTCTTGGGGCCTGATGTTATATTTCTTATTTAGTTCTATCAAACTAATTCTTTTTTATATAGTATCAAGGGGAGCATGGATGGAAGCCGTCAAATTATCCTGGACTTGTTGAGAAGCTTTTGTCTAAAAGCCAAACTGTGGTATGTAATTGCTAAATGAACTTTTAAGCTGTTTAGAAGTTGTCCTTTGATTATGATTCCTTTACACAAGAAAAAGGGTCTTGTAATAATGACCCACTAACTTCTGAGAGTATAAAAATCCCAACATGGGTTAGCGAAATAGACTTAGAAAAATTTATCGAGCAATATTCTTTTCTTCGTTTTCTGGTGATCGAAGCAACGAAGACAGTGGCTCATATTGTCTTCTTTGAACCTTATTCCTTTTCAGGGTAGGGTTGTGGGGTAGTGGGCTGGGGAGAAGCACATGGCATTGAAAATCTTGTGGTTTGATTGTTTTGACAATGCTTTTGTTTTCAGGCCGGCTTTTTCCTGGTTCAATATAACCATTTATGGAAAGAACACCTGGATAGACTATTTCAACTTTACTCTTCGGGAAAGCTTAAGGTAATATATATCATGTTTTATGTTTGATATACTTCTCCCTCAATAATATGAATTACAGTCTAAATTTCAATCTATTTAGGATGCATAAGATCAATTTAAATGATCAGTTCTCTGCGCATTATTTAGTCATATTTTTTTTTTCTTTGATACCATTTGAATTGATTGCTTGCAGTGATTTGAATTCCTTACATGCGCTTAATTCAATTGTAATAGGTTGCAATAGACCCGAAAAGATTTTTGGGCTTGCGTTCTGTTGCAGATGCTGTTGAATATCTCCATTCGGGTAAAAGTGCTGGCAAGGTCAGTATTTGCTTGTTTATTCAATTGATCCTTGTTAAAATGAGCATTCAGGCAAACCATCTAGGCCCCTAACGTGTTTATGTAACTATAAACTCCTAACAGGTGGTTGTTTGCATCGATCCGACTTTTGAACAGCAAATGGCTAAGTTATGATGTGACGATGTTGAAAAAAACATCCTTCTGGGTGAAGCCTCTCCCAATTCTTCAAATAAGTATACACGTGAGAAGAGATTGAGCTGTATTACACTCTTTGCATCTCATACCAAAATACACACATTCTGTTGGAAATGTAGCTGGATTGTGTTCCAATAAAATGAATGGAGGATTATAATAAGAGGCCTATAGAAAGGGCAAAAAGTTGGTTTATCCTTTCTTTGTATTGTATGGATATCAGACAAATTTTATGGATAATCATGCATCGAACATATCACTGTTAAATCTCAGTCCGTTCATATTTTAATTAATGTCAAACTCAGCCATTCAAAAATAATGTGTGAAATCAAGCAAATAATCGGACCTAAACCCAATATTTTTCCAATCCTTAATTAGGTTTGTGCAAAACGCATACTGGTCATCAGCTAATGACAATCATTTTCCCACCTTTTCTGGGTTAGTAATCTCTGAGTAACTACCTTACGTTTGATCACTTTAAAGATCCAAAAGGCCTCAAGAAGCTGGCGAATTTCCTTGCAAGTCATCAGCTGAATGTTTGTGTGCTTTCAAACTTTATGTTATAAGTTCTGCCCCCATCGCATCTCTGCAGCGATACATGGGGTGTCGGCTGTAAAATGTCTTTTACTTCCCTGCAAAAACCAGTTAAAATTCAGAGTGCCAACATTTAAATATCAAATTATTAAAATGCAAAAAGGATATTTCCGACATTTTCCCAAACAGTTAGCTATATCTCGTCTTTTAGTAATAGGGTTCAGATTCCCAACCTAATCGTTCCAAAAAATTAAAAGAAAAAATCTGGGATTTGAAAGATACTGTAAGCTTGGTTGAATTGACTTATCAAATCTCTTTTGTACTGACGAGCTTGGTGGAAAAGCAAAGTCCTGAACATGCTGTACAAATTGAAGGTTTAGGAGGAGCAGAAAGTAGTTACTTGCTCGGATTCGTTTTGCACTTCTGTCCAAAACTTGGACGTCTGGCTCCTTGTCATCTTCTTCTCCAGGTTCACCATCTTCATTGTCTTCTGACTCGTACGCCCTGATAATATACACCTAAGGAAAAAAAGTGGTTGACATAACTTATAAAAGAGCAAACATCCATCGAGATAAAAGCTCAAGACCATTTATTTCATTTGTCAAGCTTAATATACAAGAAAGTAGCCACATATAAGGTGCTCCTACAAGAGCTAAAATGAATGAGGCGAAAAATTCAAGTTTGAGTTTGTTGGTCACCTTAAATTCTGTAGGGGTGACAAGCTGGAATACTAAAGCGTCCCCATCAACCAGATTGTGATCAAGTGAAAACCCTCTCCATCCACCGCTAAGACCCGTTTTTTCAGCAAGGTATTTGGTTGGAAACTCCTCTCCTTTCTCATCCACCAAAGTAATCATTTCGTCTTGATCAGGCAAGTGCTTCTTGCAAAATTGGACTGGCAGACCCTGTTGAACATGTCACAAACAACATCTCATCACCATGGCAAGCCAAATTAATACCATTTCATTTTCCAATTAGAACATAGCAATCAAAATACATGTAATGATATTTTTTAGTAGGGAGGACAACAAAAATCGAAAGAATCAAATGGATAGTGAGCAGTCATCTTACTAGCCAAAATCCCCCAGTTACATGTGATTGGAGCATGGGCTTCACAAAACTTGGATAATCAGATTCTAAAGTAGATTGAAGATGTTCTGCTCTTTCAATTGCATAGGCTCTTTCTTCATCTGAAGCATAAACTCGATCCCACAGGTTTCTCCGCGAGTGGCCCCTGCAAGTAAACTCTAACTATGAAGTGTAAAACAGGGCCAACCTTAGAAGCTTAACGACTGGCCAAACGCACGCACAACAACAAAAAAGGAATATTGAGTTGCATTTTTAACCTTCTGGGTCTCTCCAAAGGTTCAAGAGGGATCTGCCAACCATCAAGAAATTGGGCTATCAACATTAACAATAAACAGAGTATTGCTAAATATGTGAAAGACTTCCACCTTTCAAAAAAACTCAATCCTGTTGCTAATAGATAGAGAAAGCTTACGTCTTTGTAGTTCGGTTTGGGCTTGTCTGCAACACGGCTAGACCTTCTCACTGCTGTTAAGTCCACTCGTTGTCGAGGCGTTCGGGGCTTCATCTGCTTCATCTGCGTGTATGTAAACTCAAAATCCTCGAAGATAGATAGTCATATTATAACATGTAACCCATCAAATAAAAATACGGTTGCATATACTCACGGGAGATGGCTTGGGGCTAGTATTCTTCAAAGCCTGAGAGAGGTTCTTGAGATTGAGTTCTTCCATCCTCTTCTTGTTCTCCTCCAATCTCCTTTTACGCATCTGTTCATACGTTGACTTTGCTGCCACCATTTTCTTTGTCACTCTGTTTCAGCCGATGGATTCAGGAAATGGAACAGGATTGATCGAAAACAGAAATGGATTGAAAGGGGTTCTCTTCTTTTCTTGTCCAAAAGAGAAAACTGAAAAAAGGGGTGACCTTTGGGTTTATGGTTTAGACCCAGGAAGGAAACACAGTCTTTAATGCTCTGTTTCTGGGGTTTTGGTTAGGGAGAGGAGCAGAGTACGGTGTCTAGATGTCTGAGCGTGCGCGGTTTGTTTCTTTAGGTCGAAGTTTTGAAATTCAAATGTAACCATGTTGATGTCAGCAGCAAAAGGCTTTTTGAGGACCCGACTGAGCCTTCTTTCATTTCTATAATCTATGCTGCCTGGTAGCTAGTATTTACTAAGATTAGTAGATTTGAAAATGAGTAAAAAGAGTTATATAAATTTAAAATTCTCAATATGTGTTCAGATATTTAATTTATTAATTAGTATATAATTTTTTTATTAAAAAAATAAAATATAAATTTTTTTAATATAAAAGATAAAAAAAAGTTTAAAATTCTCAATAAAAAAATTTTAAAAGATAAATTTTGAAGCATAAATAAGTAAATATATTTAATTTAAAAAATTATATGGATACTAATATAATGGTATAACACTTGAAAATTTTTCAAAAAATTTAAATAAATTTTTATTTTTATTATATTTAATTAAATTTTTATATTTTTATTTTAAATCAAATAAATTTTTATTATTATTAATTGATTAAAAAATTATGTTACGTGATCTTAATATGACATATTATTATGTACTAATAAAAGTAGATGAGACATGATATTATGACCACGTAGCTTTTTCACGTTTCATTGTTAATTAGTCTACTGAATCTAAAATAAAAATATAAAAACTTGATAAAACATATTAAAATAATAAAAATTTTATTTAAATTTTTTAAAATATAATTTAGAGATGTTTTAAACCATTATATCTAAAATGATTTAATAGCATTGCAATTAGAATTAAGAAATTAGGATATTGGATAACTTAAAAGTCTTTTGAAGCATAAATTTTGCAATGTCCACAGGTAAAGTGGCTTTGCCAGTATTTGAAGCAGTCATATGGAAATTTCTCACCTTGGATGGCAGGACTATGTTTTGCTTTTACTAACTTTTTACTAAATATTCAAGACTCTTTGTTTGGACTGAACAAAAACATATGTATCTTACATTTGGTTTGGTACCAAGCACTGTAATATTATTTTCCTTATAATTACATTGCTTGTAATCATATTACTTGCAATTATATTACTTGTAATCACATTATATTGTAAAATACTAACATCACTGTTTGAACATCTTATTGCTGCTAGGATATGGATATTTGTCTTTTAAGTCTAAACAAATTGGACAAAAATCCACTTCCAAAGGTAAGAAAAGGGAGAGCAAAACAGAATGATTACATCAAACACTAAAACACTTTTGATTTATAAACATACAACAATACACACTTTTGATTTATGGCAATTCAAAAGCTATCTCCCTAACAAAAATATAAGTACATGTACTGATGTCTTCTTCACAAAATACTGTTTGCTGCTGTGCCTGGGATCCACAAAGAGACTCACCAAAGCATGAAAGCCGGGATCTTTCAGAAAATGGATAACCATGAAACATGGATCTTTCTTCCAAAACAAAAGGCTCATGTTCAACACAAAGTGCCCACTATCACCAAGGGGCACTTGCCTTTTCTTGAAACAGAAGCTCAAGCCTGTCAGCATTCTCCTCCTCCAACGACCCTATCTCTATATCAAGCCTATTTAGTGCCTCAGTTACTTCCAGAAGCTTGGCTTCAAGTTTCCTCTTCTCCTCCTTTGCATGAACTTGTTCAAGTCTAGCCTCTTGGTATCTCTTTGCCTTCAAAGAAAGGTTCATCAGTTGATCCAATCGAGAACGTAACATGCCTACTTTCATACCCAACCCCTCAAACGATTTCAAAGTCTGGTCCCAAGTTAGAAAATTATGGTGGGAGGTTGTAAGCTTGGCAGCTCTTATGGCATCAGCAATATTGACGGTCTCAGCAATAACTCCAGCAACCAACTTATAGTTAAGTCCCCCGAGAAGATGATCATGAAGGAATGACTTTTGACTACAACAAAGCTCATAGTACTTCATTTGAACATATTTGGCAAGCTCAGAATTTATGATTAAACCATTTGCTAGAATTTTAAAGTTCTCAATGCTTTTCACTTCTTTAAACTCAACAATGGATTCAGACAACCTGATTCCATCCAAAACTTCAGACCCAAGATCCTCGCTATCATTTTCAGAGTGATATGGAGTAGGTCCCAAATTAGTGCTGGAGAGTGTCGGGTCATTGTTATGAATAGTTTTTGGATAAATGCCCAGTGGAAGGACCTCCAAAGATTTACCTGTTGTTTCTACACAAATCCTGTTTTCCTCCACCCCATAATTTCCCAAAGACTCATCTCTTATTCCTTCACAAAACTTGGGTTCCTTCACTGATCATTGAGAGACCTTAATTAAGGTATAATTCTCAAGAAAGTTACAATTGATAAAGAAGATAAAAATTGCTATTGGGGATAGAAATGACTTGCCAAGGTCCATTGGTTCGGTGGAAGACTCTAATTTCAGAAGGCCAAGGGCAACATTCACTTCATCTGAACCTTTGCTTCTAACAATGTACACCTAAATGAATGCAGGTAATCAAGCAGATGGTTAAAGATTTAAACATGTGGTGGTTTCATCCACTCTAAAACATGTGAAAATATAACTGGAAACAGAATATCAATACTCGGAGCACAAAGCCTGAGTTGGCCCCTTCTACTTCTCAAGAAAGATCAAGTCTAAAAATTCAACCAAACAATCAAGAATTATACCATGCAAAATTAGCAATATGTACTTCTCATGCAAATTTATGATCAGAAAAGTAAACAGATAGCTTTTTGGTACATTCAATTTGTCCTTCCATAAAATTTATTAAAAACAACAATCTGAAACAGGCAATCATAGGAGAATCAAATAAAATGCCAGATATGTAACGAATAGGATGGCTCAAACAATTACCTTCAATTTGGAGGTTTTGATTAAATGAAAGACACAGACATCTCCCTCCAGTAATTTGTGAGCAATGGAGAACCTTCTCCATCCACCACTGAGACCAGTCTTTTCCGCCAAATACTTTGCTTGAAACTCTATCCCCTCTTCATCTTCCAAAACAATCATTCTGTCCTCCTTGGGCAAATGCTTCAAGCAAAAGTCCTTGGGAAGACCCTGCCATTTGAAAAGTTGAACATCTATAGATCAATATTCTAATGCAGACGTAGTCCAAATTACAAAAGCATCGATAAAACTGAGGTATACCAGCCAAAATCCTCCAGTAACATGTGATGGGAGCATGTACTTAATCAGACTAGGGAATTCAGATGATAGATTAGCTTGAACCTCCACCGCTCGTTCCATTAAAGCAGACTTGACTTCATCATTTTCATACATGTCATCAACTCTCTTCCGTTTATGGCTGAGAGGAAATTATAGAGGCAACATCATCAGAATACAATGTAATTTCAGAATGTTTAAAAGAAGTATTTCGAAATAAATTAAACTACCGTTGGGCCTTCTCCTTTCCAAGAGAAACGAACTGTCAAAAGATTCACAAAATTTCTTCATCAGTTAACCATACACATTGCTGAGAGTCTGAGTCTAGGTCTAAAGACTGCCTTAAGGAAGCTTAAATGCAAAAGTAGCGTATTAGGAACAGCATGGAATAACATGATTGAAGCTAGATCATTCCTGTGGGAAGCTAGAGTTGGTTTTACAAAATAAAATATCAAGCACAAGGGTCCTTTTAACTTTCTACAGATTCACTAAGCCCTTTTCAGTTTCCTTTACAAAAACCCAGTCCTTTACACATTCCCTGTTTTCAAAAGCAGAAAACAGTCAAAGGGCGTGATTTTCAGATGGTGCTGCTGCATCCTGTGTCCATCTCAGTTAAGAAGTTGGTATTTTTTTTCTTTCAAAACTCAACAATGAGATCATCGTATTGCTTAGTAACTTCACAGTCTACAACATTAAGGGAAAGAAACTACAAAATGAACAGAATAAAAAAAAGGGTAAATGAGATATATGAGGCTCACTTGATTAGGAGTCCTTTTGTCTAGTCCTGAAAGCTTTTTCCTAAAGAACTTGATCTTGGGTGGCCTTCGTCGCTTAGCCTGAAATAAGCAAAAAAATTGTTACACACCCGGATACTCCTACAAAAACATGCATGGTACCATCGCATACATACGTATAAAAATACATGCATACATAAAACATTGTGACTGATGCTCATGTATGTATGTATGCATGAATGATGGTTGGATATAAGAGAAAGAGACCTTGACGGGGCTTATTCTCTGTTTCGGAGAAACAGCCATGGCCTGGTAAAGGGTGGGTGCTACAGTCACTCAAAAGCTATATTTGGGGTATTTGGAAATTTTGAATTTAACCAAAAATTTGAATTGAAAAATATTGTTTAATTAAAGTCTATCAACTTTTAAGAAGTAAATAAGAGGAAAAGAGATGAAAAGCCCGTTTGATTTGAAATCTGTTAATCAATTATCAGATTGGGTATTAAATTGTAATCAATTTTGTCTAAATTATTAAACAAAACATTATCTACTTTCGTGTTATGTCTAATTATGTTTTCTTTTATTATAACTAGTCAAGTGTAGAAACCGTTTTAAGGCTTCCTTTCATATATAAAATAGAAGTTTTTTGTCAAGTTTAATATAATTTTTAGTGGATTAAATGGTAAAAATTGTTGACAATATTAGTAATAAATTAATTATTTTTTTTTTGAAAGATGAGAAATTAATTATTTTTATTGAGAGGTTTTCCTTTATATATATATATATAGGAAAGGTACAGGAAACAGCGAAAAGTTCAAACTTAAGATTTCAATCCTCATACAAAAAATAATAATAAAAAATGTTAAATCATGCAAACCCAATTGCAAATGTTCACAAATAATTAAATACTTGTGCAATGAATGTATGTGAAACATTGTGCAGTTTTCCTGGTATACTGATAATCATCAGGATTGTAAGAGTTTTGCAAAGTTGTTGTTTGTAATGGAAGAATGAGAAGAAATCAATATGGAAGAGGAAATAATACCCTACAACTCATTACCTAGACTAGACTTAAAATCAAATGACATTGGACTGTAAAATGGTACCCCGATTGAAAAACTTGCCCATTTTTCAATACTAAGTCTCGTCATATGCAAATAGAACTTGAGATATTTCTACAACATTTTGCCTCTAAAAGTTACATGATCAGATATAGTCTTGATGACCCAAACATGCCATGGATGAGGGAATATAGATATATTACATTAAGTGGACATCATCTGTCTCGCAGGTAAAGATCACCATGCAGCATTAACCTCCTCCTGAAATATAAACTCATGCCTCTCAGCATTCGCTTTCAGGTTTTCTATCTCAGCATCAAGCCTATGCATTGCCTCTTTGAGTTTCACAAGCTTCATTTCAAGGGATTTTTTCTCTTCTTTCATGTGATCTTGCTCAAGACTAACTCTATGCCTCTCTGACTCCACAGCCTCCTGTAATTCCAAGGCAAGGGTCTTCAACCGGTTCAGTCGAGCTCGAAGAAAGCCAACATTCATGCCTAACAGCTCAAATCCTTTCAGAGTCTTGTCCCAGAGTGAATAATCTGCTTGAAAGGTGGAAAGTTTGCAGCCTTTAACAGCCTCTGCAATGTTAACAGTCTGAGTAATTATTTCAGCTGCCAATTTACTGCTAATACTCTTGAGAAGATGATCATGGAGAAATGAGTTCTGACTGCAGCAGAGTTCATAGTATTTAATTTTATGGTACTCTGAAAGCTCGGAGTCTATTCCTGAACCATTCACAGTGATGACGAAACTGTCAATGCTTTTGACCTCATTAAAATCAATAATGGATGCCAAAGACCTGATACCATCAAAAAGGCCAGCGCTAAGATCCTTGCTGTCATTATCAGATTGATCTACTAAACGCTCATTCTTGGTGTCTAATACCATCAGGCTGTTATTTTCAACATTGTCTTGTGCATGATTGAGTGGAAGAAGCTCCAAACACTTGGCCCTCTTAGAGGTTCTCTTTCTCCTCTTCATGCGAACTTTTATTGTTGTTTCAAGTTCAACATTTCAAGAAAAAAGGACAATTGGATCAACAACGTTGGGGAACCTTCCCGCTTATAAAAGGGAAAAAAAATTAAAATAAAAAAATGAAGAAGAAGAAAGAAGTTCAAAGAGAAGAACATACCTGACCTAATTGGTTTTGCATCAACATTCACATCTAGTGAGCCAAACCTGCCATCTACTTTGTTTGATTTGAATGCTCTGACAATGTAAACCTACAAGAATGGAATGGAAGGCACAAAGGAGTAAGTCCACTATCCTCAGAGGATCTACAGACCACTTGATGCACAAGAATTAAATAAATAAATAAAAAGTGTAAAAGGGGGGAGGAGAAGCGTTGCTTCCACAAAAACCCTGAAGGTGTTGTCTGCTCGATCAATATCCAAATTAATCAATCCAGCTCCATTGCAGAGTTTAGGACATGATGGAAAGGAAAAATTTCTCAAGAATTGCATTCTTTGACATACAAATACAGGAGAAAAAATTCAGACGGTACCTTAAACTTTGAAGAACTGACCAAATGGAAGACTAGAACATCCCCCTCAACTAATTTATGACCAGCTGAGAATGCTTTCCATCCAGCACTCAATGCTGTCCTTTCTGCAATATAGGTTGTTTTGTATTCTTCCCCACTTTCATCTTCCAAAATTACTGTTGCATCATGCTTGGGCATATGCAATTTGCAGAATGGCATAGGAAGATGCTGTCACCACTCACCATAAGAGTTAGAAGTTAGAACATTTAAAGCTTTCTGGAATGATGGATATCACCTCATGTTTGACTTGCTAACATATTTTGGGCTTACCAGCCAAAATCCATGTCTAACATTTGAGCGAACCATTGTCTTCATACAGCTAGGGAATCCCGCAGCAAGATTTGCTTGAAGCTCCTCCACTCGCTCCATAACAGAAGGCTTGACATGATCACAAATTATCAGAGATCTCCTCTATTTATAGCTTCATTTCATGAAGTAGTAAACACAAGGCAACTCCTACTTTGACTTCTTGTTAATTAGAAAACCCAACGACTTAAGATGATATCACTAACCTACCTGCTCCAGATTGCACAAAAAAATTTGCCTGTTACTTTAGCATTTGAACTTATGGAGCAGAACACCAACCAAAATGCTCAAGAAACTGGGAAGGAGGTCATTTAAATTAGCAGCGGAACCCAGCTGACCGGTCAAAGACAAATCAGCTCAACTTTAAATTTGTCACTTATAGGTTTATGGCAATTAAACATTACTGGACAAATGTTGTCAAGTATCCGTATAAAATGTGGAAACTATCCCAGTGTCAGAAAAGAAACAGAAGAACCTGACAAGGCTTGCCTAGATAAACAAAACCTCCATGATTGGAAAGAACATTATGTCAATCTTTTACTGTTTTTCTAATCATAATAGACTTACGGAGCTTTGTTTAATGCATTCCATTAATTAGTCCATGGATATTTTATCCCTCTCTTTTCAGGGGAAGGGGGAACAGTGATGCATTGGGGAGAAAGGTGCACTGGAGGAGTAGTTGGCTACAGGCTACGGCTGCTGGTACAGGAACAATGTTCAATCCTGAGGTTCCAGGTGAGACTCACTTTTGAGTTTGGAGAACTCTGAATAATTCCTTGACACAAAAATACTGCGACGCAATTAGATTTCGATCAGAATTGAAAAGGCGAAAGCTACTGCAAGTGGAAAATATATCAAGCAGCAAGTCCGGGAATGGCTAATTGCCCACTACCAGAATACCGCTCAAGTTGGCATTGATATGGAAGGACATCAGCTATCTTAGCTGCTAAACTATTTTGACGTTCTAGGTAAGATCTTCGATCCCATCTTGTTTCTACGACAATAACCTCGGGAATGGAAAAGATCCAGCTACTGCTTAAATCGAAAGCGAACTCGAGGTAGAGTTGCCCTTGACATCGGACAGATGACCGAGAACCATCTGCATGTACGGGTTTTTGGGCACATTTTTGTATATCTTGCTATCTATTTAAAAAAATTCCGAATCACCAAACCCTGTAAATCCCAGAGCAAAAGCAAGAAGCTGAAACAAGAACAGAACAAAAAGTGAAGCAAAACCCAGGAATAATTCTGTGATAACCTAAACAGGAAAAGCAACATTTGACACTAATCTCACATCAGGAGGTGAAAAAGCATGGCAGAAAGATCTTCTTACTTGTGGGTTAACATTATCAGGATCCAAAGACGTTTCAGAAATCTGGGGCTCCTCTATCTTGGTTCCCATTGGCTTCACTTGTCAGAATCTTGCTACGAACAAACAGATTCACAGTAATCAGTAACCTGAATCAGACATACAAAGGAAGAGAGAAATGGGGAAGCCTGCTAACAGGTGAAATTTGCAAACCTGGCACTGTTTTGAAGTTTTGGAGTGTGCTCAGGTTTTTGCTCTTCCAGGAGTCAGGACTTTCCGTTTATTTTTTCTCGGTCTTCATTATGTCGTGACATAAGGAAGCGAATTAGTGGCCCTGCCGATCCAATGGGTCAGGCTACAAGTTGAGACTCGATACCCCTTTCAAGATATTAATTCAGGGCGGATGTTCAGTTTTAAGACATGTTTCGGTCGGATGTTCAGGAATGTTATGGATTTACCATATCGTTTAGGTGCTATTAGTGGATTAGACGATTATTAGTTTCGGAAATTTGTTTTTCAGCTGACAAAGAGAAAAACGGTTAAGGAAAACCATCCCGATTTACACTCTGTAAAGTCTTTCAAATGAACCAAGTGCACCACACCTGCTTTACTTGGAGGAGTCCTATAGAATACTTTGATGTCTAGCATTATAAAATTTTGACGTGCATTTGAAATTTTAAAAACATTATGGGGGTTGAATTTGAAAATCATTTGAATGCAATTTTGCACATATATATATATATATATATTTTAAATAAAACTTAAGATAGCATGAATTTGTTGTTAAAAAAACAAAATCTTGTTTTATGGTCCAGCACACAAATTCGAATTCAAGATTTCTCTTTCAAAAGTAAATTTCATTAATTGTTAGTTTTTGACATTTTCATAATTTTTTATTTTTATTTATGATTTACAAATTCAAACTTTTTATTCATAATTTTTTAAATTGATTCCAAATCCATTCATTTGTTAATACTTCATCAAATTTCGAAAGTGACAATTTATCATATGACATTTTGATGAACATTTACATGATAAAATTTATCTAAAAATTAAAAGTGTATTAATCGATGAACGAGTTTAAAACAAAGTTAAAAAATTATGATTGAAAAATAAAAAAAAGTTTAAATTATAAATAAAAAATAAAATATTATTAAAAAGTTACAAACATACGATGAATTTACTTTTTATTCTAAAAGCGAAGCATGGCAAGGACTATCATTAAAATAATTTTTTGGTTAACAATTGAATTTTGTATTTAGTTATGTTTTAATTATCTTGGTACCTTCTTGCATTTTTAATAAAAACTTTTTTTTATTTAAAAGAAAAAATTCAAATCTTACCCTTTGAACAAAAAAATCATATACTAATTACTTAACCAAATATAAAATTTGTTAACCATGTGTACTTGATTTTTTTGTAATTTTAAAATTGTCAAATTATATAATATATGAATAAAGTTTGAATTTTCAACTTCTGGCCCATTGCAGAGATACCCATCCCCTAAAAATTTATTCAACATTATCAAAGAGAGTATTTCAAGAATCTTCCACACTGCCCACAAAATCAATTACAAAGTGCATTCGGAACATCAGAGCACTAGAGTATGTACTATGGTTATGAATCATGAACTATCTTCAAGTATTATCAATTCCCCCACCACTTTGAAGTTTGCATTGATCACCTAATCCCAATTAGTACAATATTGGTTCAAAAAATTCAAGTTCGGTCATATCCAAAACCTACCTAACTCCCCATGCTGAAAAAAAAAAAAAGAAAGAGAAAAGTATCAGTTAATTTTTCCTATATGAAATGAAATGATGAATAGTTGAGGTGTAGTTAAGAAGCCTATGCTAAACATTAATACTATGCGGTATATACCAACAGGGTAAAATGTTTCTCATTACCATGGAGCATTAACAGCTGCCTCAAAACATTAGCTTATGCCTCCTAGCATTCACTTTCAATGCCTCTATATCAGCATCCAGCCTGCCCATTTCCCCCCTTTTTTCCAGAAGCTGCAATTCAAGAGTCCTTGCGTCCTGTTCTACATAAGCTCTCTCAGGTTCGGCTTCCTTGAACCTCCTTGATTTCACTTGTGTTTTTGATTCAAAAGCACGGTCCAGAAGCCAGCTCGCCCGGTTGCGTCAAACACCAACATTCATACCCAAAAGCTCAAAGCCACACAAAGGGTTGTCCCAAGCCACAAAATCAGCTTGTGGTGGGGAAATCTTGGAAGCTCCAATGGCATCTGCAATGTTAACAGTCTCAGTAATTATTTCAGCTGCCAGTGTACTGTTTATATTCTAGTGAAGATTGTCATGCAGATATGATTTCTGGCAACAGCAGAGCTCATAAATATTTTGTCTTAATCCTTTTAGAAAGCTTAGAATCTGGGGCCAAGCTATTCACAAGAATAGCGAATTTCTCAGTACCTATTGTTTGAATTCAGCATTTGCTTCTGGTGATGACCTAATGCCTTCCACTTCACAGGAGCCAATATCAAAACTGCCATTGTCCGATTGATTTTCTTCAGCACTAGGATAAGACAAGCTATTCCTGTGTACTTCGTATTGATTAATATCTTGGGCAAAAGGCTCTGCATTATTCCTTCCTGCATAATCTTTTTCAGTTTCCAGTTAATGATAATAGTTAAATAATCAAACTGAATCTACTTTGTGGGGCTACACATGAATGCTAACGAAGAACAGCTGATAAGTAAATGACTTACTTATACATGTCTTCTTTGCACTAGTCTCTAATCTGAGTAGGCCAAGAGCTGCGTCCGCTTCACCTAAGCCATTCACTCTCAAAATATACACCTGCAAATTTGACAAAGGAAGAGTTAATGGAAAAGTTGAACTAGCCAACAACTTTAATCACATCCACAAATCGCACATTACAAGTATGGGGATTAGGCTCTGCTCCAGCCAATATGTATAGTTGGCATCCTCATACACTGTGGGTCTTTATTAGGCAAAACAAATGTTCCGATTTGAAAAATTATTCTGCCGTTAGTCCATTAATAAGAGTTAAGCTTTCCTCTTCTAAACTAACATAAAAAAGAAACAAAAAAGCATGGGCTAAAACTGCCACACCAGTGTCTTTCTCCGTGCACTTTTATTCAATATACAGGCAGCTGAATTGTACGATGACTTGGTTTTATCAACCATTTGAATGCCTTTGATCCATTAATTGTTAATGCAATAATGGAGAAAAGTATGAGAGGCAATACCTTAAATTTGGAAGGCCTGATCAAATGGAAAACTAAAGCATCCCCAACAAGTAAACCATGTTCTTGGGAAAACTTCCTCCACCCACCACTCAGCGCCCTCCTCTGAACAAGAAAATTTGTTTTGTATTCTTTTCCACCTTCATCAACCAAGACTACTGTCGTATTATGACTTGGCAAATGAAGTTGGCAGAATTCCTTGGGTAATGGCTGGCAGCGAAGAAATAGAAAAGAAAATCATTCCACAAAATTTCATCCTGGACTCGATAAGCTTGGTAAATGAACTTTATTAGGCTTGGGGAATAAATTTAAAATAAACTTACCATCCAAAAGCAACCACAAACCATTGATGGGATCATAATCTTAAAAAAACTAGGGAATTCAGCTGGTAAATTTGCTTGAACCTCTTCTGCTCTCTTGTTTACAGAGGAGTTCGCCCAAGCCTCTTCCGCTTTCCCTTTGACAGCTGGCAAAACCTTGATAACATGATCGTTGGAACGCTTGTCCCTTGGCCTCTTCCTTTTGCATCCACAAAGACGAACCAGATCAACGGTACTTAAAGACGAAGCAAATTTGTGTACAATACTGAGAATAGATAAAAAAAAGTTACCGATTAATTTACCAACCTTGCAGCCTTCTGAGGATAATCATGAATTTCCTGCTCAAGAAACCAATTACCCATTATTCCTTGGTTTGAATTAAAATCAATTTAGGTTTTGGGATACTCCAAAAATACGATAGAATGAACCAGCCAGATTCATGCACGAATTCAGCTTGCCACACAAGGGAGAAACCAATTCCAATCTGGCTTCTGGTTTTGGGTATCAATTTCCAAATGCATTCAAGCATTTTAATGGCTAAAATTTTTTGCACTTTATATATGGCTCCTAAAGCAAACACTAGACAAGCAAAACTATAAGATGAAGAACGTCAGACGAGCTTTAGTCCATATAACATTCTGGTGGTTCTCCGATATTTAGAGTAGTTTTTCAGGTATGATCACGTAGTTGAAAGGAAAATGGAAAAGGAAACATGAAAACCTCGGCTACATGAAAAGAAAACCACAGCAGATAAGCAGCTGGAGATCACCACCAATAACAATAAACAAAAAAAAAGAAGAACATTACAAAATGGGGAGCAAAATAGTCTCTGATGGTTGGATCAAACAGGCCTTTCTCTATTAGCTACGTACAAAACCATACATACTTACATGCACATGGCAGAGTATGTTATGTAGCATAACACGTTTTATGTACGTGGAGAGAGGGAGAGGATACCATGGACATGGAAGAAGAAGAAGAAAGAAGAGATTGGTGTTGGCGTTGTTTAAGGAGCTGAAAAAGTTGAGAAATGGGCAGATGTTCTTCTTCTTCTTCGCCAGCCGAAGACTCTTGCTGCATTTGCGTGGGCTCCTCCTCCTCCTCCTCCTCCTCTTTCACTCTCATTTTCATGTCCATCGTCATTCATCAATGCCACAATGCCTCTATTAATTTCTCCCCTGCTTTCCCATTTTTTTTCTTTTTTGTTTTTTTCCTTTATTCCAACCTCGATCCAAGTGGGTTAGCAAAATGATAATGAAGACCCAAATTTCTGTTTATGACCACTCACTGTCACTCTTTCATCTTCGTGCATAATGCATACATGTATTTATCAAGTATATTACAAAGGATTAAGGATGGATATAAAGGCTCAAATTTACCAAGACACTACAGAGGCTACGGTGTGGCCTTGCTTCCGTTTGGGACTTTGGATGGGAAATTGTGTGAGAGGTATCTGGGCCGTCCATTTTAATCAATCAAATTCAAGGATCTAACATTTGCTACGTTGCTGATATGGTACGCAGCATTTGCATGTGGTAAAATGAAGAAGAAAGGTGAAAGAATTTGAAGTGTAGCTTTCACTAATTAATATAAGGTAATTGTAGAGCATACGTTAGGCCACCTCAGAATATTACGTTGCAGCTGAGAGACATTGATAGAAAAGGAAAATGTAACAAGAGAGATGATACACGGCCATCATGACTTACCAACATCTTTAATCTACAGTGCAAGGGAAGGAGGGGGTAAAGGCCTCAGTTAAATTTACAAAGGGTAACACAATAGACAGTAAAATCAATCAAAATCGCTACCATATGCATTTAAATGTTCAGATCCAACTGAGACTACTCAAGTTGACTGAAAAAATAAATGAAGAAACGAATTGAATTCTTTACTATGAGCCTCTACGTGCAGATTATTTGGTACTTGCGGAGGGAAGGAGGGAAGATGACATCTTTGTACAGAACTTCATGCTTTATTATTTACATCTGGAAACCCTCCAAATCCAAGCCCAATTGATGACCTTTTTCTTTCTTCCAGGGCTTTCCATCTGATGATCATCATGACTGCTTCTTAGACGCAGATAAACTGTCAACTTATCATCTGTACAATTTCATACATGGCAAAAGTCCTGTACATATGTGTTCATACAATAAATATGTTCATATTCCTATACTACCTGTATACTCCTTGCCAGAGGATTATATCACAAACAAAAGGACACAATTTTCCACAAAATGTCCAAAAACCTCACGTTCAATACACCATCTAGATGGGAGTGTTTTGCTTGCAATTTCTCTAGACAGCATCCACGCCGACCTGATTCCCCTCAAATTCAATATGTAAGAGACATTACAATTTCGAACGACGATTACACTTGATACCAAGGAAAGGTGAACGCCTACGAGCAGATGCAAATGGCTGTCCTTTTACAGAACCTGAAAATCTAATGTCCCAACCTTCAATATTCTTCGGAACACAAGCATCAAAGAGAATTTGGCCAAGGACACCATGAGCATTGATGCTCGGGGGTGCAGGCAGAGAGATTAGTCTTTCTCTTTGTTCATCTTGTAGAGACGCCGACTCTCTATCATTGCGATATTCAGCCGAACTTGGCAAGAAAAAGTGGTCACTAGGTCCAAGAGCAACTCTCCTAAGGCTTTGGTTTGAGTTGACTGCTGCTTTCTGCAGGTCACAGATCAACTCAGAGATCTCATCATGCATACCATTTCTTTCTCGAAATTTCTGGATCCTATGGGAATAAACTGAAGTCGACTTCTCAAGAAAACTAGCCACAGCAGCCCTGTACTGGATAGGATAATACTTGTAGTGTTCTGTAATAGCAAAGCATGAGATTAGGTCATTTTTCATGTGTCACAAACACAGAAGTAACTAAACATTTTAAAAGTACAAAGACAGACTATGCTCAGCTACTTGCTCTCAATTTAGAGTGAGGCAACCTCAGCTTTTCATAAATCTACAAGAAAACATAAAATGAGCTGTTATTACAATAAATCAGCTGATTATCCCTTTACATTCTTATTAACTGAGCACATAAGATGTTATGTCTCCAATTTAGTCTCATCAACGCCCTTGATATGGGGTTGATGTCGTAGATGTCCTGTTTAGCTATCAGCCCTACAGCTGAATAGACTAGATAAATACCCAAAACTAGATCTTAAACACAATCGCCAAACATGGCTAGTCTACTTTAGGGGTCTGCTGAATGAGTAGAATTTTCCATTTCAGCTGAAGGAAAAAACCATAATATAGTATGTGCAGATACTCCTGATATTTATATATGGTAACTGATAATAATTTATGAAAGTCAACAATACTTGTTAGTAATAATAAACCAAACATGATTTGGAACAGACCTAGATGAGGAGAGCCATTCCACTTCACAACCTTAATATCTGCCCCAAGATCTTGTAAGCATTGAGCAAAATTGCTGATAACTGGATATGATGCAAGGTCATCATTCTCTGAGCATAAAATGAGATATGGAGCATTTAAGTCCTACAAAAGAGGAGAGGGAAAAATTAACTGATGGAAACAAACCAAAACAACTTAACAAGCTACAGGAATGAATAAACTCACAACTGAGGAGTAAAGGGTCTGCCAATACTCAGCACGTTGAGACTCAAACCCAGTTAGATAGAGACCATCCAGACTAGAAGTAACACCTTTTGCAATCCAAGAAACAAGTTTTGATGGTCCAGGCATTTTGCGTATGGAGGGATGCAAAGCAAATTGGGCATTCAGATCACTTGCAAAATCTACTGGACTAGAATCATAGATTTGTCCAGAAACACAATTTCTAACCAACTGGTTTCCTTCCTTCACAAAATGAAAAACATTAACAACAAAACTTCAGTTTAATTTCTAAAACAGAAAATGTCACATTTGGCCACTACAATATAGGAAAATGTAGAATGCGGTACCTGTACTACAAAAAAACTTCCATTCTATCTATCAATGGGATCCAACATCTAACACTCTTAAGGAAATCTGATGACGTGTGAATGGATCAATCAAAATGCACCATGTGGCCAAATAAATAACACATCACTCTTTGGATCCATGATTACGATGGACAGGTGGCAGATTGCCATTTATTGAAAGATTTTAAGTTTATTTTTTTGAAAAAAAAAAACAGAAAATTTTATTAAATAATTTCCTCTTCTTTTTTTTTCTCTCCTCTCCATCCTCTTGTCTCTCTTTGCCTGCCATCCCTACCATTTTGAGGCTGATACAACCAGATCTGGCCAGCCGAGACCCAATTCAACACAGGTATGGCCCGATCCAGCCTATTTCAGGCTGGAAAAGACCAGTGTTCAGCCCAAAAATGAACTACTTTCAAGCCATTTTCCAAGTTGAATCAAGTTGGATCTGGCCATATTGACACCAGATTGGGCCTCCAATGTCTAGATCTCAGTTCATGATGGCCCGATTCAGGCAACATGCAGAAGGAGAGAGAGAAGAGGAAATAAAGGAGAGAAGGAAAACAATTTTAAAAAAAAATAGATAAAGGAAAATTTTCAGCATTTTCTATTTCAAATGTAAAAATTAATTGTTCATAAAATAAAAAATATTTTTTAAATTTTTGAGTCTTTTTTCAAAAGAATATCAATTTATTTTATAAAATTTTCAGCTTTTTAATTTGAAAAATAGAAAAAACTATTTTTAAAAATTCCAAATTTTATTTTTTAAAGAATAAAAGTTTAAAATTTTAACCAATTGGTTCGCCATATGTCTATCCTAATCATTGACCTATAAAGTGAAGTGGCATTCGCTTGGCACCATGGAGCTTTCTGATTGTCCTATTGGGACATAAGTAAATTTTATTAAAAATTTTGGGCGTAGGGGCACACTGATAAACACAATGAAAGTTCAAGTACAAGCACCACATTGAATACTTTTTACCATATTGATTATTTTTTAGTATAGATATCACATTAGATATTTTCCCATGCATACAGCCTAATGTAACATTGTCCCTTTCTAAAAGTAGAGATTTTACAACAAGATTATATTTAACTCGTAAGTCACTAAAGTAATTGAGAGAGAGAAAGGATACCAGATTAAGCTGACTTTCACCTGTTCCCTGAATAATCTACATCAAACATAGAAAAATTATTTCAGCTGCAACAATGGAAATAAAAGCACAAAAAGTTTCCGAATCATTTGGAATTGAACTAAGACCTAAAGTTTCAATAAATGTACCTGAAAAACCTTGTACATACAAGCCTTAGCACTGCCAGAGAAAGCAACAAAGACTACAGGAGAAGTTCTAATCTTTAGCTCCTGCAAACCCAAAACCAACAAGTATTTTAAGTTTAAGATTTTCTTGAACATCCAACTGAAATTTTAAGACATCTTAAGAGATAGTAAACCTTAATGAAACTGACCTCAACAAGCTCATTTAGAAGAACAAATGCTAAGGACATAGCCCTCTCAGGATAATATCTGCATAAAGAATATAACATGAAACTTTAAAAACATAAAAAGAAAACAAGGAAAAAGCATCTTGCTAAAAGTGCAGCAAAGAAATGCCAAGCTCAAGATCCTAAAATCTAACAAATACCATCCACAAATGCCAAAATCTCTAATCAGTACAAACCCACAAATAACTTATACAACACACAACTACCACTCCTCCCCGACATCGCACATCTTCTATGTGTTCTATGTAAGCGAGCAATTCATTCTTCATAGCAGTAATGAACACTCATTTAAGCCATCATTTTGGGAACAGCCCCAACCCCAGACCAAACAACTTGTTGCTGAGGTCCTTACTTTCCCAAATCTTCTATCTTCCCTTCCTCGATAACTAAGATTACAGCTTCGGGCTTCTTTTCCGCAAACAATTAGAACCCTTCCTTGGCATAATACTCCCCTAATCCCATTCCACACCCCTATAAGCCAATTATTATCACAATCATTACCAGGACAAAAAAAAAACAAGCCAAAAAACACTCTAATTGAACTTCAAACATCAAAATAGAAGCACAAGCTCACCTACAAACACCCATTTTATGAGAATCCTGGACCAGAGAACCACCAACAAGACAAAAGAAACTATGAAATTATCGTCCAAATTATGATAAAATTTAGATATTTATTAGCTAAATTAAGCTAAACCCACTCTAAATTACTTCCTCAATAACCAAACTGAAGTAGAAAGAAACTTACGCGTTGAGAAAATCGGCACGAGAAACGAGGGAATTCCAACCGAGAGACGAATACAAATCCACGTAATTTTGAAGGTGCTTGTCGTGAATCGAAACCCAAGCAAATATCACCACTATTCCTTTCACTTCTTTACTCTCTTCTTTCCTTCCCCAATACACACTTCCACCGCCCATCATATCTTCAAGACTTCCCAATTCCTAGGTTTCCTTTTCCGGTTCCAACGATTTTCGCGACCCAGTTATCAAGAACTTAAACAAGATTTTAGTTGGTGAATTCTCATCGGGATTTTCCTTTTCTTTTTTATTGTGGAGTAAAAATTATGTGATATTGGTGGAGCAGGAGGTGCTGTAAAGATGCCATATGCCACGTTGGATATTACGCAGCGCGGCGCATTTTAGGATAAGGTTTTTTATCGTGCACCGGATTTAGGTGAACGAATGACGCCGGAAGGTCGATTTGGCTTTCGGCGTAACGGAATGGGAATTGGCCGTCCATTTCGGGTCGCGACCTTGAAGCTTAAGCCCATTGGTACTTAATGTTAAGTATTCTAAAAAGTTGAATAATTACTATTAGGATAAAATAATAAAAAATATATATTTATTTTTATTAATTTAAAAAATATTACATATCTAACGTGAATGAGAGATAAGATAGATTTTGAATATATAAATATGAATCTTTCATCATATATTAAACTATGTCTTTTGAATTAAAAATATAAATTCATGATTTATAAAATTATTTAAATTTTATTTTCAATGCTTAACGTTGCACGGAGTTGAACTTAAGTTTCGACTTGTGATGAATGATATTAAAACAAATCCTTTGTACGGAGTTGAGTTTAACTCTCGACTTGTAATAAATAATATCATAATAAATCAAAATCTTCATTGATGTAAAGTTTTCATTAAAGATACAAAGATCAACGTTCCTTCTCAAACCAAAGCCTTAAGCTCCGATTCATGACAACTGATATCAAAGTAAATTTAGATCTTCATTGATATGAAGTCCCCTCGAAGTTCCTTTTTGAACTAGTGCAATGGGGGTTTGCATAATTTGATAAAGTAGCAATTGAGGTTTGCATAATTGAGTGGGGTAAAATGTTAATATGAGTTTTTCATACACCTATCATATATGTCTTTTGGGTTAAGGACCTGAACTCGTAATTTATGTACTTACTTAAACTCTATTTTCACAGCTCAAGACCACGAGAGGTTGATCTTAAGTTTCAACCTACGACGAAAACATCTTCTTACTTTCTCGATATTTGGTTTTGAAAATGTAATAATGTTAATACCCAAATTACTTTTAAACGAAAAGATAAATATATCTTTTTGTTATTTATTTATTTATTCATTTTATATTTTATTTCTTCCTTTTCAAGACTTTTTTTATTTACAAATTGTGATATTTAATTAGTTATAAATATGATTGAAATATTTAATTAGTTTTAAATCACCTTTGATTACTATCAAATTCAATTTTAATAAGTTTAAACTATAAATTAATTATTCATTAAGTATGTTAAATTATATGCTATTAAATTAGAAAAAATAATTGTCATGCATGAGATTTTATTGAAAATAAACCTTTCGCATCCGTTTTGAAAATACATTTTATCTCTTTTTAAAAAGTAGTTGATATTAAAATACCATTAGTCAAATTAATATTTATTCAAATTTTATTGAAAACTAAAAATATCCTCTTTTTGTTTATATATCCTTTTTTTCTCCTTGTTCCAATTTTTTCTGTTTTAATCCATTTATTTACCACTAAATTTTTTTCACGCCAATGGTAATTACTTTATTTTAATTAAATAATTTATTACATTGTCTCAAAGTCAATATATAATTGAATTCAAAATAAACTTTAATAAACTTACTACGTAAGTGAATTATAATATAAAATAATTAAATTTTAATTTGATAGTAATTACAAATAATTTTAAAAACTAATTTTCTTTCTTTGTTTTTAATACAAGTTTTTATAAAAAATTATACTTTATACAATGAATTGAAAATTATGCCTTTAATCAAACAATTTATGATTTGGAAAATAAAAGATTACATCTTGTAAGAAATATGAAGCACGGAGAGCCAAATAAAAAAACATAATCGCATATTAAATATCATTTTTAAATTTAATTTTGATGTTTCTATAATGTTTTTGTGTGAATAATTTTTTTATAATATAATATCTAAATAAGTCCTTAAATTATTTAAGAAAGTTTATATAAGTCTTTATTTTTTTATTATATTCGATTAAATTTTTATATTTTTATTTTAACTAAATAAACTTTTAAGATTAATA
This sequence comes from Theobroma umbraticum, assembly GCF_002168275.2. NCBI lineage: Eukaryota > Viridiplantae > Streptophyta > Magnoliopsida > Malvales > Malvaceae > Theobroma > Theobroma umbraticum. Next base: position 7,547,306 of record NW_018397254.1, on the reverse strand, counting down.
TTTAACTTAATTAAAATATTATTTCGACGTTTATCTAAACGTTAATAATTAACAATTATAGAAATATGTCTTTCCATTGTCGAGATAAAAACATGAGAATTTTAGTTTCAATATATACTTTGAAATTAAGCAGCAGCAGCAGCATTATTTAGTTTAGAAAAGTTTGGATAAGGTATTTGTGGAGATAAAGAAGAGTGCTGAACATCCAAAAATAAGTACAAATTTCTTATTTGAATGAAAAAAATGAGGCAATGTACGCTATTCTGATATGACACGTTTCTTGGACTTTCACATTATTGATGTCAAAATAGTACTCCAATTTTCAGTTGTTGGGAGAACCAAGCTTTAAACACTGTTTTCTTTTTTTTTTTCTTTTCATATCTGTCGTGACATCATGTTTTTTTATGTATTATTTATTATTTAATTTTCATTTTCGGCACTCCATAAAAATATAGTATTAGCACTGTGCATTAGCAGGCTATATAATGGTCCGACGGGACCATTGACGACAAGCTCCAGTGCATGGGTTCACGTACGTGGGGAATGAGGCCCAACGGTCTGTCAGAACTTTAGGGCTTGGGGGAGCCCTGTTTTCTTTTACTTTGGACACTTTCACTACAAACGGTTGTACCACCTTCCCCTTTTGAATGCAAAAACAGAGAAGAGAATTTTAAGTTGAGTTGAGTTAATGAATTATTCGCAAAGTTTGAAAGTGATTTTATGGTTATTAAACAAATTGTACTAAATAAATAATTTTTAAGCCACTTTAACCCCTTCCACTTGGCATACGCTGGCATTAGACGCCTTGGATATACTTCATTGCCAGCTTTCTCTCTGGCCTGCTGCTTTTGCAGGCCATGGCACTTGGGAGTTGTTGTCACTTGCAGCATTAGTATGTGTGTATATATATATATTTTATATTTATTTTTGTAATGCAAAACATGAAAAAAAAAATGGGTCCATTTTCAAGGTTGACCAAGAATGCAATAAATTAATTAATTAATAAAAAAAAAAAGAACAGAGTTTGCAACTTTGTCACATTGTCACTCAACTCCTCGGCAATTTTTTTTTTTTTGTTTTCATTGCATAT
>NW_018397254.1:7545919-7546116 GCF_002168275.2 Theobroma umbraticum | reverse complement strand
TTATTTAATACTCGATTTTTTAATCTAAGATTTAATTTGGGTTCAAATCATTGAAAATGCAGGTGAAATCTCTCTAATCGATGAAAAATAGTTATTCCATTGTGTCTAGGGAAAGAGCGCGCGCATGTGTACGTGATTTTCAATTGATTTGAGGTCCCTAATGACGTAAGTTTTTTCATAGTGAATATCTCTTTTAG
>NW_018397254.1:7545740-7545868 GCF_002168275.2 Theobroma umbraticum | reverse complement strand
CAACCATTGTCACCAAATGTCGCATTGTTCTCACTAGACAAGTAGCGGCCAGGAAAAAGGAGAAGGAAGACAGAAACCGGACAGCATCTTAAAAAAAAACCCATAAATCCGAGTGTCAGTATGGGGTA
>NW_018397254.1:7545090-7545433 GCF_002168275.2 Theobroma umbraticum | reverse complement strand
ATCAAGTATAATAAAATTTAATATCAATAAATCTTAATCATCATAAAAATATTTATATTTATGAGAATAAATAAATAGTTACTAAACATGTCTATACAACACGCGAACATGATTAAATAAATAAATAATAAATTCATCATATATTATATAAATACATGATAATATGATTAACTAATCGTGTCTTAGACTCTATTTATTCGTATCTTAATCGTGTTGATACGAATAATACATGATATATAATTAGCCTAAATCTAAACTTATTTAAACTCGTATGTTTTTGTATTGTATTACCATGTCATATAAAAAATTGTAAAATCTATCTTACTGATAGGGGATAACAGTC
>NW_018397254.1:7544840-7544990 GCF_002168275.2 Theobroma umbraticum | reverse complement strand
CCAGCTCTCTAGTTTTAGCTTGGTTTTGTTGATCAGTTCTGAGTATATGGCTCTGGTTATCCTTTCATGTATCATTGGGATACCAAGATATTTCCTGAAGTCTTTGGTCAACGGTATCTTCTCAATGCGGCTTAGGGTTTTTGCTACTAC
>NW_018397254.1:7544310-7544477 GCF_002168275.2 Theobroma umbraticum | reverse complement strand
CCCTGTCTAATACCTCTGGTTGGAGTGAAATTATTCATGCATCTCCCATTCCAAGTGATAGAAAAATTGGTAATTTTAACCATTAACACAATCAGATTGATCCATGTACTTGGAATGCCAGTTTCCTCCAAAACTTCTTGCCAAAGCTCCATTTTGATTGCGATAGC
>NW_018397254.1:7543580-7544007 GCF_002168275.2 Theobroma umbraticum | reverse complement strand
CCATTTTTTGTTTGTTAGTTTACATGTGCTTTGGTCTAAAGCTTGAGCGAAAGCAAATCAAAGACATTAAGGACGTACAGTGTCGTGTGCTGCTAAGTTTCAACAGATCCAAAATGAACAATTACTTTCCAAGGTTTGGGAAAAATTTTCTTTCATGAGAGTCGGAAGGAGCTCCTCACGCTTCGAAAAGACCAAGAAGAAACACTGGTTCCTTTAATAAAAGCGAGAAGGGCATTAAAAGACAAAAATGTTTGCCAGGAGTCTTTCCTTCCGTACGTTGATACATTGTTTGATTTAAACCTTCCAGAGCAGAGGAGAAAGCTAGAAGAAAAGGAAATTGTGGCATTGTGCTCCTAGTTCTTTACTGGGGGGTACTGATACTACGGCCACATCTTTGCAATGGATCATGGCAAGTTTAGTGAAGAAC